>NW_010130551.1:0-1337 GCF_000699245.1 Pterocles gutturalis | reverse complement strand
TGACATTATTAGAGACAATTGCCCTTCAGAAAGGTAATCAGACAGAAGAAGATATGTAACATGCAAACCAACTGACACTGATTGCCCCTCTCCAGGGCAAACAGATGTAATTTGCATCTCCTCACAGAGCACAATTCACTCTAATTCAAGCTAGACATTATCTGTGCCACCCTTGTACTATCAAAGGGTATTTAGTCAGGGGCAACATTCATTCTCTGGCATCTTTGTGGCTCTGTGAAGTTCTGTAGATAAACTCAGATTTCCACAGTCTCCAAGGACCAAATACAGCACCAGTGTAGATTAGAAACACTAAAGTGGAGAGTAACTTGAGATAACATGGTTGTCTGGTGACTTAGGCTACTAAATGCCTAGCTACAGAGCTCTGTGTCCCAGACTAGCTAACACACTAGCATACTCTTCAGTCAGTATCTTTTGACACTTTATGTTATTTAATTCTTAAGTTTGAACCACTTCACTTCCCCATATTCATGTTGAGAAAATACATTCATTAGTCATAGGGAAATATCTGCTTTGGCTTCATCTTACCTCAGTTTAGATACCTACTACATTAAAGACCAGCTCTGAAGAAGCTGACTAGGTTCAGTGAAGAAAAGGTTCCACAGGGGAGAACAATTCATCTGTTCCCAATGCCTGTCATTTCAAATACGGCAAATCATGTCCTGAAAGTTTCTGTTTCTCCCCATTGACTATAAGGGGAGGCTAGATACTGTCTCAAGTAAGGTGAGGTGCATTCTGTCCTTGGTGAATACAGAGTTCTAAATCATACTTGAGAGAAAAGGAGAGAGCCCAATCTGATTTTACCTGTAATGTTATGGTGTATAACATCATTTTGCAGGCACCGGGCTGCTTCGAGGAAATGTACCGTGTATCTCTTCCTTAAAGACTGATTTCTGGACAGGAAGAGCCATGTTGCTTTTTCCTTAGCTAATAAAAGGAGAAATTCAGAATTAAGATAAATGCCTGAAGCACAGAGAAGAATGTGGCTAACTCAGATACATCATTAATAGACATGCATATACACATGCACACATATATACGTATATATTTTTCCACTAGCAACAACTGACTACAACTTAGACTCTTTGAGCCAGTACCTTCTGGCTGCTTGCCCAGGGTGAGAATGCACCACATGAATTTCACACCAGTAGTGAGTCCCTAGGGACAGAAAGTAAGCTGGAGCAAATGAGGCCTTACAGACCCCCAAGGCACTAAGGCATCCATGCCACTCCAAGATACAAAGGAAGTGAGATATCTAACCCCCCCTCAGCCTCTTTGAAAACCCCAGTCAAACTAGAATATTATCCCATAGAGGTGGG
>NW_010130550.1:0-19797 GCF_000699245.1 Pterocles gutturalis | reverse complement strand
TCCTTTGTCCTGGGAAGTCGGTTGATAAAGTTAGCAGAATTTATGCCGTGAGGGGGAGTTGCACGAGCTCCCTCTGTCAGATACTTCCTATTTCCATATCTCTAGAAACTTCTTTAGTCTCTCAAAAACTTCTAGCAATCACTAGAAGCGTTTTTTAATCGCAGTGAAACTTCAGAGTTCTGGTGTTCAAAGAAAAAAAGCGGCACCACAGAAAAGACAAAATTCTGGTTTTAACCTTTAGAGCCTTCTGACCTTAAATCTGGGGTTTGTCATAGAGGCCCTATTGCCAGTTCGGGAAGGGTATGAGGGACCAGATGGAAGATGTGTGGTTGGCTTCTAAATATGCTGCTTTGACATGCCTTGGTGAGAGTTTGTATTTTTTGCAGGTAGCACAGGATCAGGTTAGAGTTCTGATTTGCGTAGCTGCCCGGTCTGCTGCGTCTCGGATCCCTGAACATGGTAAAAGGCAGCGAGTGTCTGCCTGTTCCATGCAGTGCTCACATTTTGATGCTGGAGAAGTAGCAGATTATTAAAAAAAAAAATAAATTAAAAGTAGGTGACTAGAGAATACTGGGAAGAGAACAGGTTGTGAAAGCCTCAAAAAAGGTGAGATTGTGGATTGCTAAGGCAAATGACTGTAGAGGTAGTGAAGTCCAGCCTTCATGGATTTTATTTTTCTACTAATTGCCAGAGTGTATAATACACCAATTGAAATCAGGGGTCTAGCTCTGACCTACTGTACACCAATTTTGTACTGGTATCATTGCACTGATTCCGGGCGAGTTTGGTGGGGTTTTGTTGTTTGGTTTTTTTTATTATTATTATTTGTTCATTAGCTTTGTATCAGAATAGTATCCAGAGGTCTTTATCTGGTATTGCTTAAAGTGCTTGTGTTATTTCTAGCATAAGTATTTAAGTTTAGAAATGGGAATATTGTCAATCACAATATGAACAGAAAAATCAGGTTTCCCAGTCCGAAAGGGAAATGTAAACCTTATGGAAAACAGGGTTGCCATGTTGAGTATATGAAAAAAGTGAAACTTGAGTCTCTTGAAAAATAAATAAATGCAAAAGAATAATGTTGTATAAATACTAAAAATGAGACATTAATAGCTTTCATGTTGGAAAACTTGAGGAATATGGCATTTGGAAAAGCTTAATAAATTTCCATTAAGTGCAGTTATTACTTTAAAGAACAGATTGGCTGCTTTTAAATTACTATATAGATACATATATGTGATGTAGTTTAGGTTAGTTACCAGATTGAGGTTATTTTCATATGTCTCTGTGCCGCTATCTCAGTGAGGGTGCATGGTGGTGTGTTTTGAGTTTAGACATATACACTTAGGGTACCCTGTAATAAGCTAGTGTAAATCTTGTCATTTTCAAATCCCTAGTTGCCATTTTAATAATAAAATATTCTACTGAATCACCTTCTTAATCATTAAGTTGGTTAATGGTTAAATGCTGCTAAAATTTAACCTTTGGTCTACCTCTCACCATTAATAAATTTTAGTTGCTATTAAATCATAACTATGTAAATTATTTCATCTGTGACAGAGTGGTGACTTGGATTTTTGCCTTCCTTGGGGGAGAAATGAATAGATTAGTTTTATAATGCTAATAACTGCTGTAGGGTAAGAGGATGGTGTGCTGTGTGAGGTCAGGCATCCCTTTTCACACTGGGCGTACTCTACGTAGGAAACTGAGCAGGTAGTGTTTTTTCTGGGTTGTGGTGTTTGGGTTTTTTTTAACCTTTTATGCATCCAGAGAGGTCCTTTTCAGCTTAAGAATCTGGCAGAAGCTGTCCACATTGCCTTGGCTTTGGGTAGAGGGTGCTGGCATTTCAGTCCTGTAGTCAGTCGCAGGGTGGTGAGAGGCAGAGTAGGAGGTTGACAGGGGTTGGTTGCAAGAAGTTGAAATTTGGAAAGCAGACTCCCAAGGGTGTGATTCCTTCAGTGAAAAACACTATTGGTATAGAAGCATTTTTATATCTTTTCTTTAAAGGAGGGACACCAGTCCACACTACTGTATAGCTGCCCTTGAACAAATGTTCACCTTGTATGAACAGTTTTCCAGGTCCTTCGGTTCCCTTTTGCCTAGCTAAAGTAATGCAGAGCTTTGACTCAGAGCTAGACAGTTTCGATTAGTATTGGAGAAAACTCAAATTTGAACTTCAAGAATCCTGTTATGGGCAAGGCTTCATATCCTCGCCCTGTGAGATCTGTCAATATTGTTCCCTATTTTTATATACATTTAAAATGAACACCAGAGAGATTGGCTGGTCTTGCTTTTTGTGTAGTGTAGATATAGTTGATACTGGTCTTGCTAGCCAGACTGGGGAACCTCTTGAGAAGAAAATAAAATCCTTGCAAGTGCTTGTGAAATCGGAGTGCTGGCAGTCAGTGTTAGACTTCTGGGGAGGCAAAAGTAGTATGGTATAATAATTCCTAAGTGTTACTGTGTTGGCTGCTAGAGCTAACCTTCATTGGGGTGAGATTCTGTTAACCTTTGTTAAACTGTCTGGTTTAACTCGAGTAATGTGAGATAACATGTTAGAATAGATTTTGCGTGGAAGGAAGCATCTCATTTTCTTGTTTAAATGCTTTGTCTAGAACACTGAACTCAGGGGTAATGATAGAGTGGTGGTGAAGAAAGTACTTGAATAAAGCAAAAAAACCCTGCCTAATCCTTTACCTGATTAACTTTCAAGAACATTTAAATCTTGTTGAGGAAAGGTAAGTGACATTCCTAACTATAGATGCAGAGATCTGTAAGCTGGTGCCAACTGTTGCTGATTAAATTCTTGTATCACAGCAGAGCCATCTTGAGGTTCCTGCATTGGCAACACTGCTAATCTGGAGACAGAATAGTCAATCCATTGCCAGATTACCTGAAGTAAACCTGCAAATCCTTTGTCTATTGAAGATGATAACGCATACATCTGAGTAAATTGAATTAATGTCCAATAGGCAGACTTAGTTTTCATCATCTTAATGTTGCTTACTGTGTTTCTCAGGTTGTGAAGAGAGAAGGCAGTGGGACAGAGTCTCCAATGATAGGTGATAAAGTGACTGTCCATTACACAGGATGGCTTCTTGATGGCACTAAATTTGACTCCAGTCTGGACAGGAGAGACAAGTTTTCATTTGACTTGGGGAAAGGTAATATCTCATGTTTGGTACTCATCGCTTTTAGTAATAATTGAGATGGGATTTCCTTGCATGTGTAGCTCCATTGCATATTAAAGTTGCTACTTAAACTTGTTTTCAGAGCTTAAAGTTTATTGTCCTAGAATGGCCCAATCTTTGAGATTTTTGTGAATGAGAAAACCGTATAGCCCTTTGAGACCTGCTGGAGAATTCGGGGGCCTGAGACAAAGCACTCCAGGCGAGCAAATTTGCCCTGAAGTGTAGTGATAAAGGGTAGTTAAATAGCCAGAATGTGTGTTTTGTTGTTTTTTTGGCAGAAGACTCAAATTCAGGAATACTTGATTGTGACCAGGGTGCACAGGGGCAGCTGTCATGCAGTATGATGAAACATAACTTCCTTTTTCCCCAAGTTCTGGAATTAACCCAAATAAAATCTTGAAGCAGTACATCTCTTCATTATCAAAAGCCTTCATTTTCTGAATCTTACTACTCAATCTGAGGGTTTTCCCTGGCAGTTCCTTACCTGCTACTTTTTTATTTGGGATATAAATTCTGCAGTGTACTGAAATTTGAGATGATATGAAGTGTACCTATTAATACAAGACTAATAGAAAGGCTGCTTGATTGAGTTGAAAGGAGCAGCAAGTAGGAGAGCTTGAGTAAGAGACAGGATTTTGTTACTTGAGTTTCCAGCTTCTCTTCACTTTTGGCTTTAGAAGGAACACTACTTTGCCTACTTTCCTCCCCCTTTCTGTTACAAGTGCATGTAACTTCTAGTTGCCATTCATGCTCCTCTTTGCCAACTGATAAAGTACCAGGCTGTTGTTTTGGATTGTTTTCAAAATATGAGCAGGCAATCTCTCACCCTAAGACCTTCCTCTTCAAAGAGTTTATTGTTATTTCCTCACACTTGAGGTTGTGCCAAGCGCTTCAGCTAGTGTCTGTATTCAGATGACTTGTATCCTCTATAGGCAAGGAAGTAAGATGAGGAAAAGAATCACTACACACTTCATCTTTCTAATGAAGAAATTTAGCCAAATTTGGGTCCCCGGGTAACTTTATAATTTGATTAGGGTTAAAGCTGTTGTACATAAATCAGAGTGAGCCCAAGTCTTTCAGCATTTCCTCTCTTTCTTTTGTGTACTAAAAGTGATGATGCTCAGTTTCACAGCTGATCATGTCTTTTATGTATGCCTAGCAATCATGTGATTTAAATTTGACTTACATAGGTGAGGTGATCAAAGCATGGGACATTGCTGTGGCGACTATGAAGGTTGGTGAAATCTGTCGGATTACATGTAAACCAGAATACGCTTATGGCTCAGCTGGGAGCCCGCCAAAGATACCTCCTAATGCTACACTGATTTTTGAGGTAAGTGGGAGCTGGTCACTGAAATGGTATGCTTTAAAATAAGGCAAAAATCATATTTCACTGTAGAAAATGTGTGATATAATATCCTTTCAAGACAAGATTGTTAGGTTTTCTAAAGAGAAAAATATGGTTAATTTTAGGGTAGTGTAGGCAAAGCATAGAGTTGTAGTCTGGCTGCTGCTGATCTGCAGTGGCTCAGGTTCCCTTATTTTGGAGTTTTAAAAATATCTGAAAGTTTCCCAGTATTCATAGTTTTAATTTTACAGTTATGGAATGATTCACTGTAGGAGAGTGCAGGTTGGGGCTGTGGGGCAGGGGAGGGAGGAATGTCTCAGTGACAGACTCTGAAGTAGTTGAAGAAATGAAGTCTTTAATCCTCTTTCCACTTCGTAAGACTCAAAGTAGTAATACTTACGTTAAACATTATAAAGTTTTCAACAACAGAAAGATCAATTAATGTCCTCAGTAATATATCTTTAATACTTTTTTATGTTTTCTTTGCAACATTAACACAATGTTTTATGAGCTATTTGGGGGAGAAAAGAGATAATTACCCCATATAACCTACTAGAGTATAAGCTCTATTTGAACAGCCCTGCAACTATGAACTCTGTTTTCTGCAGAGCTGAGCATTTTAATAAGCACCTTAAAGCACCACAAGAACAGTTTGGACTCAGGTCGCTTGTTGTTTACCGAAGTCTGTCTGTGGATCTAGCCTACATTGGTCAGTGTTACCATCGTAGGAAGTCCTTTGTACACACTTGGTCCCTGTGACAGATTCAGCAGTCTTGACTTTTGGTGCCTGGGTAATGCTAGTTTTACAATGTACGTGGACAGTTGGTCTCCTCAGAGGTGAACTGCATGTCTTGGTGAGCATGGAGCCAGTTAGCATGGGTGTTTCTTAACTTCACCAGCAGAGGAGAGAACTAGTTCCCTAGCGGTCTTCTAGGCATCTTCCCCTCTCCCCACCCCCTACTCCTTCCCAAAGGGGGGTGGAAATAGCAGCTGTCTCCTGTGTATTATTTCAGTAGTGAGAGTGGATGCTCTGAATGCTGGAACTCGTGTTTGATTTGATCATCCATAGAGGATGATATTAAAGCTGTTTCTGGAGCATGCTCTGACAAACAGTATGAACAGTGTTTTGGGAGGGTATATTTTTATTGTCGAAACAGTAAAATTTTCCAATAAATTAATTGCACCTGAGACAAAGCAGATGGACTCTTTTAAAAGTGTGGTTTTAAAAATTACTTTGTTCTAAAATACTTAACGGAATGGACTCCAACTTTGGGGGCATAAGGAAGGCTTTTAAACTCTGATGATTGCTCTCAGATTAAATGTTTTGTCTGATATCTGAGAAAGGTAGAAACAGCTCATGGAGTAGAGACTGAAAGCCTATTTAGGTTTTAATGGAGACAATGAGTATCTGTTAAGAAGGGTAAATTAAATGTAGTTGGATATTGTATTAAATTTGGATAGTGTATTTGCATTTCTTTTTTCCATGAACCTGTGAGTAATAGCATTGAAGATGTATTTTATGTGGAAGGATGCAAAAAATACTGCCAGGAGGTGCTATCCCAGGCTACTAAGGGATGAGAACTTAACTAATTTCAAGTACCTCAAAATTAATGCCATTATTTCTGCAGTTGACTGGTGAAAAATAGTTGTCTTATAAAGGTGTTCCTAAGCAGCATTTTTTTATCTATAAATCTGGAAATACTCATGGCTTATCTGTATTGGATCAGACTATACATGCTGGAATGCTGTGTGCTTTGCACAAATGTAAGTGATTCTAAGTGTAATACAGGGCAGGATTGGAGGGGGAGATAAAAATACACATATTTACTGTGTTCTGACTTGGTGATTCAAATGTAAACTTTTTTTTTCCCCCCTCCTACCCCTCAACCTTTTTCTGCTCACTTCATTTTGGTTGTGGAAAAGGAAAAACACACAAGAACTTCAGTGTAGCAATTATTGAAGGTGTTCAGCTTCTCTGCTTTTTACTGTCCATGCACACTGTCTCAAAGCTCAAGACTTTGGCAGCATATTAAAGCATTCTTAAGGGCGTAGCACTAGTACACAGGATGCTACATCATTGTCCTGCAACAAGAGATAAGAGCTAACCTTTTGATAAATAAAAGCACTAACTGCAAGATGGGATTTGTTTCATCAGTACTACTGAGTCTATCTGATACAGTCATGCGGATGCTTCACTTCCCACTAGGTTTTTCTTAATGATGCCAGTCTGACCTCTCCATCTTCTAGGTCCTGTTTAGATAAAAGTAGTGTTTCATTCATGACCCTTTATATCCCCTAATGCCTGCCTGAGGCTGCCTGTGATGGTTTTGTGCTTTCCTAACAGAGTGGCCTGCAGATGACTGGCTACAACAAATAAGCAGTGCTTGGTGTCTTCTCAATTGGGGGGTGGGGTGGTACTTAGATACAGAAAGTTTTCCTAGGTTTTATTAGGTAGGAGTGATTTCTGACTAGTATGACTCCTGGGCACTTAAGATCTCTGAAGTTTCCACTTTCTTTAGTCTTGCTCCTACGTTTCTTTTTTATTATTTAAAACAATGTCAGCCTGGTTCCTTTTGCAAGTGCCATCACCATACCAAAATTTTGTATGGGTTGCCTTAAAAAGGGCCCTCTAAAATATACATGAAAAGACTTTGTAGCTGTATTATTACCACATCAGCATTTGGCTATGACCTAAAATAATGGATGTCTTATTGTTTGGTTTTTTTTTCTGTTGTTTTTTCTTTATCATTATTGTTTTGCTGAGCAATATAAGTAGATTCTTCCATAGGATACTGTTGTTCGGGTACAAAAAAAAAAAAATGGGGAAACCCTTATGGTCATCAGTGGAATGTTCTGGAGTGACTTAGCTTGTTTGAGACAGACTGAAGAGAAAGACCAGAATATCATTTGGTACTAGGTATCCATCAACATACAAAGTGAAAGTACTGTTTGTGCTGGTGAATATTCCTTTTGCGTTACGGGTGTCTTAAATCCAGTACCGTGAACTTTTTTTTTAAATTAGGTACTTATTCTAAACAATGCTGATTATAATGGTTTGTTCTTTTGTGCTGTTTTTACTATTGTTTTAATCAAACATAGGATAACAAGATTTTTTTTTTCTTAATTTCATAGCAGCAACAACAAATTTCTTTTGGGACTAGACTATTTTTCCATCTTTTCATGGTACTGCCACTTCAGATTATGATTTGCATTAGAGACTTGGGAGGGGCATGTGAAGAATCAGGCTGGATAGTTATCTCTTACATTAACACTATCTCTTAAAAATTCTAAACAATTTGTTGCAGCAGTAAGTTTAAATGAAAGGTGGGCCAGATCATGGTTTTGTTTTGTCATTCCTCTGGAAACTTTTTTTTTTTCTGAAATGGCCCCACAATACACTGTGATAGACTAGAGGGGGAAAATGTAACGAGTAAAATAAGAACACTAATTGTTCAGACGTGCAAGGGAGAATGATACAGAAGTTTTGAAACTACTGTCCTGTGGTACAGGGGTAAGAAGATGGGGAATAGCTGAAGTCTGAAAAGATATTCTGGAATGTGTTTTAATATTGCAAGGCAAGCATTTGGAATCGGTTTGGCCTCTAGTATTCTAAGCACTTTAATGTTGATCTGAATTTGACCATAGATGGAATTAAGGATGTAATCAGGACTTAAGGATAATGATTGCATCTCTATATTTACTTTTCCTGCTCCTTTTGTCCTTGCATTACCTAAACTTCCCTGGCCCTTGGATGCAGTGACACTACTGGTGATTCTACTTGACTGTAGAGTAAAAGGGTATGGCAGCTGCTACTCAGTGTGGTAACACTGCACAGTGGCAGCTGAGAGCAAATTCTTCCTGGCTTAATGTGTTCAAAAGGTATTTTCCCTCATATTACAAAAACCAAACAAACAAGAACCCAAAAAAACCTCAACAAGCCAAACCAACCAAACAAAACCAAAAAAACAACAACAACAAAACCTCAAGCCCTGAAACCACTATACGTATTTCTGCCTGCAGACATTATCAAAAATGATATTGAAGAAGCCAACAGAATCTCTTTTTTGCAATAGTCCCTAAGCATTGTGGCTCATGTAAGCTTATAGTCAGAAGCCAGGTTCACAGTCCTTTCAGTTAAAGGATTTAATTTTTAGTATTGGGAGACCAAGATTGCTGGAGAAAAAAAGCCATAAAGGCCTGAACATAATCTGAAACTCTTCAGTAGGTTTCCATCCAGTATCAACTGAATACAGCATCTTCATAGCCTTGGCTATCTGATATCTCACAGGACAATAACTAAAATAGTGTCTTCCTGAACAGCTATAGTTTCAAAGACCTCTGGAGAACAAATTCTAAGTTACTAAACTGATATAATGAGAATAAACGCAAGGCTTGTCTTCCCTCTACAGATAGAACTTTTTGAGTTCAAGGGGGAGGACCTCACTGATGATGAAGATGGTGGCATCATCCGAAGAATCCGTAAAAAGGGGGAAGGTTACTCCAAGCCCAATGAGGGTGCTCTTGTAGAGAGTGAGTATGTTACACAAATAGTAAATGGGTTTATCATGTGAGAGGACAGAACCTTTTTCCCATTCTACAACTCCTTGCTTTGAGAGAGGAATATGTGGCTTTTCTTTCCTTTACCAAGTAACTTAACAACCTAGAGTAAGCTTTCACTGTCATTTACATTTTCCAGCAGCAACAAGGTCTATTGAGTTTAGCAGTGGAAGTTCTATTTGCTGCCAGTAGCTGCTGTGCATGGGTACCTGTTGAAAGAGAAGGCTTTGGTACTGCCTATATTGGCTGTTCTTCCTGCCCCTTACCATACACAGATGTGTTCTGACTTTCTCTGGGTTGTTCTGTTTTTTGTTACCAGTCCAGTTTGAAGGCCGATACGGAGATTGTGTTTTTGATAAGAGGGAATTGCGTTTTGAGATTGGAGAAGGTGACAACTATGATCTTCCTCATGGTCTGGAGAAAGCAATACAAAAAATGGAGAAATCGGAGGAATCCATGTTCTATCTTAAACCCAAGTATGCCGTTTCTGATCTTTTGATACATGAAGGGCTTATACCAAGCATCTGGCAAGAATGAAGTGTTTTGTTATAACGCCTTTCAGTTTTTTTCAGTGCTGTAGTAAAACTTGATCAGCCCCAAAAGTTTGATGTACAAGAAGTATAAAGCTAAGATCACTTCACCACTAGGTTGTGAGGTAGTAGCACTCCAAAACAAATTTACTTAAGTCTCTATAGTGTTGATCTCAGTGAATGTTAAAAAAAATATTGTTACTGTCTTGAACTTACATTTTGGTGGTCCCTCTTAACTAAATGGTACTTACTCTACAGCCATGCATATAAAGATATGTAAAGAACAGCTTCAGAATAGGAAAAGAGCTGATGAGCCTTCTGAGCAGCCTGATGTGACCAGACAGATAGTCCTTAGGTGATGTGGTTAGTAAAGAGTATCAGAAATCGTTTCTCAGTAGAAAACATTCACTGATATTCTGAAAGCCTTTTGGAAAAAGACCTTCAAGAGTCCTGTGAGATACAAAGCAGAGTTACATACAAACCTTGGACCATTGTAAGAACTCTGGGACTAAGAACAGAGACATATGACTGCCCAACATTGTAAGCACAATTTCCTCTTTACAGTGAGAACACATCTGAAACAAGTAGAGTTTGCACTGATTGTTTCCATCAAAACAATTAATTTCAGTTTTTAAGTTTTTTAAACTGGAACTGAACCTGATGGGAGAATAAAAGTGAAGCAATCCAATCTTGAGGGTTTTCCTGCTAATATGCAGCTGCTTACTGGAGTTGCAGCACAGAACCTTTCTATAAGCGTTTATTGTTAATCAGCTGATTGGCAGTATGTTAAGTGTACAGCTGTTTACTTAATCTGTGTATTTATTGCTGTCTTTGCTTTTCTGAGAATAGTACTACAATGGAGGTGCTCTGAAGGAAACATCCATTCTCAGACCATGATTATAAGGGAGATGTATAGCTTGAAAGTTTGGGTTTTTTTTTTCCTTAAATTATGCTTTTTCTTCATGTAAGCTAAAAGAATAGGAACTGGTAACCTAGAGCCTAGAGATTAACAAAATTAACACCAGGTTTCTCCAGCTTTCTTCTACGTTGTGCTTGCTAATTTTAGAATAGCACCCAGAATTCTTCAAGCCTTTATGTCTTGTAATAATGCTGTATAGGAATCTTAGGTTTGCATGGGGTTTCTGGCTCTCCAGCTTCACATGGAGCGAATATGGCTGGCTGTGTAGTTTTGGAACTTGGTTTGTTTGTTTGTTTTCTTCCTCCCCCTGTTCCCCCAATCTTACAGCTATGGTTTTGGAAGTGCTGGGAAGGAGAAATTTCAGATCCCTCCAGATGCAGAGCTACAGTATGAAGTGAAACTCAAAAGCTTTGAAAAGGTAGGGACAAGAGATGAAGTCCTGAAGAGACTGGGAGGTGGGGGAAGAAGTGTGAGTGCAGCTTAAACAAGGATGATGGAATCCTTGAATGTTGATCTGAAATAGGGAAGCCACTGTTGTCAGAGATGATGACACACTGGGAACTCTTGGCTGAAATTGCCATTGTTCTTGCTGTATCCCCATCCGTTGCCATCTTGTGCTCTAGCCCCGTTTCCAGTAGCAGTGCAAAACTCTACTTTGCCAAGCCTATTTCTACCATACTGTTAATGGGAAGCAGCATAGCCACTTGGTTTCCCCAGAAGTTGTATTACTGATTTGAACTGTTCCTGTTTGGGTAGGCTAAGGAGTCTTGGGAAATGAACACAGATGAGAAGCTGGAACAAAGCTGCATTGTGAAGGAGAGAGGCACTCAGTACTTCAAGGTAAATTACAGTCCACAAGTAATAATAGCATTTCTTAGTCCATGTCATGAGAATGGTGATTGCTGCTTCTGTCATTTCAGAGTGGTGTTCATGGTATTCTCTGTGATGTCTTACAAGGAGGGCTGGAGGGGAAGATGTCTTAAAAAAAAAAAAGCAAGCCTCAGAGCTGGAATATCCAAAGAACTAACTCCCTGCAGAATTAGTTTTCTCTGTCAGAGCTGTTTGTTGTACCTACAAGTAATTATGGGGCATACATTGAATAGTAGTGAGGTTAGAGTATTTAAGTTCCTCTTGTGGGATAGTGCTGTCAACGAACAACATTCATGTGGGCAGAGATGTGTGGAGAAGCTGTTTCAAACAATTTGACCAGCTAAAGGGAGACTTTCCCATTATCTTGATGACACAGCAATAATTGTGCTGCTTTGAAAATACCCCATTTTCCTTGTTTTGTATCAAAACTTGAATATAAGGTGGGAGTTAAGAATGATGTTTCAGTGCTGGCCTATACCCCTAGCTTTAGTGGAGGAACCAGTAAGTATTCCTAAAGGTTTTCTGATCCTATGCAGGAATGGCTTTCAGAAGTAGTATATTTTTTATGATAGAGGTTATTTGCTGGTTACTGTGAGTTATTTTTTTCAGATCTGTTGCTCAAGGTAAGCAGAAAAGGCAAGAGGGAGATAAAAGTTACTGTGATGATATGCCTGATAATTGAACTGCTTTGTTTACAGGAGGGGAAATACAAACGGGCAGCATTACAGTATAAGAAGATTGTGTCATGGCTGGAGCATGAATCAGGACTCTCCAATGAGGAGGATACAAAAGCCAAAAGCTTAAGGCTTGCTGCCCACCTTAATCTAGCTATGTGCCATCTCAAGCTGAAGGAATACTCCCAGGCTTTGGAGAACTGCAACAAGGTAGTAAGGGTTTATTTATTCTTAAGCTGCACAAGCAGTCTGACAGTTTATCTCTCCCTTTAACTGTTTGAGGGATACCAGGCCATGTGGTGCTTAGCCTTTCTTATCATCTCACAGTTGGGAAGTACTGAATGCACAATGTAAAAATATCCAACAGGTTATTTTCATAATTATTGTCCTTTGAATATATTTTACTAACTTGCTACTACAGTGAGAATCTTCAAGTATTTAGAAATCAGAAACACTGAGGTGTGGTGAAGGTAGGCATGTTGACCAAGGTCCTTCAAAGAGCCGGAATAGAGCCAGAACAAAATCTTAGACTTGCTGGTTCTCTGTCAGATAGCCTACTATATTCGGTCCTTTTTGTACTTCTGCTATATTCAACTCACTTTGTTGGTAACCCCTGCCAAGACTCACAAATCTACATCAGAAGGTCCAGTTTCTAGCAATCTCTGGTGTTCTGACTGCATATTATTAAAAAAAGAATAATGTAGTATTCTTGAATGTGGTGGTGTTTTGTTTTTTAATACAGGCACTTGAATTGGATAGCAACAATGAAAAAGGCCTCTTCAGGCGTGGAGAAGCACACTTGGCTGTCAATGACTTTGAATTGGCACGGGGAGATTTCCAGAAAGTGATACAGTTTTATCCAAGTAACAAAGCTGCCAAAGTGCAACTGGTAACTTGTCAGCAAAAAATACGGGAGCAGCATGAGAAGGAGAAAAAGATGTATGCCAACATGTTCCAAAGGCTTGCAGACAAAGACGTAAAGGTAAGTAACACTACTCCACAAGACTATAAGAGGTGGTTTAATGTGTTAAGACGAGGAATAGTGTTTAGGTATTCAGCTTACTTCTTAGTACAGATAAATATAGTGGGAGAACACTAGAGTAGCTTCTTCTGAGGAGAAAAAAATCTGGAAATAGCCAACGGTCAAAATGATAAGACCATCTTGTTTGAACAAGACAACTAGCAGTACCAAGCATTGCACAGAATGCTTTTACTTATTTCAACTGATTTTTGCAACAGAGATGCAGTGTCAATCAGAAAGCAATTGATGAGATGCAAACATGATAATGTTCAAGAATGAAAAAAGTGCCTATTCTCCCTGAACTGATCTTCTAAAGAACAATCTATTCTGGTGCCTGAGTTACCCATCTACTGAGACCTTATGTCTGTCATGCAGATGGTGCTGAGCACCATCTTGCCTCTCATGGAGACATTAAGATGTGGTTGATGCTATCCGTCTCAAATGTCACAGATGGATTATGAAGAGTCAGAATTCAGACTGTAAGAAGATGCAATATTCTACTGTATGGATGGTTTTCCTACTAAGCTTTCACTGGAATTTTAGTAAATACTACTTCAGTTAACAATGGCAATATTTGAATACAGGTTGTAACAAGGTTGTAGCAGCTAGCAAGAAACATTCAAAGTTACTGGTGAGAATCACGTATCCTAAGAAAATGTTCAATTTGTTTTCCTTAAATCTGGTGGTCTAGAAGGACTAGGTAAACCTGTAACGTCAAAGACAAGTCTGGGATTTATATCAGACTCAAATTTTCTCAGTAACACTGGGGAGTACAGGAGCTTGCATCTAGTGAGGTTATTTTCACAGATCTTTGTGTCCACCTTCCCAGAAAATATGCAGGGAGAAAATTGTCAGATACTAGAAAATTGTCAGTTTGCTGTGGTTACCTGTGTTAGTGTCCAGGGAGTGTCCTCAAATGAACGTATCCTGACAATTCAGCCATCAGACTGTCAGCTGACAATTTCCTACGTGAAACACTTTATAAACCTCTCTTGTTCTCCTCCTCCCCCAGTCTTTCAAAATTGGATATATCTGAAATCTATTCATCTCTGAGAAGATGTATTCCATTCTTCATCTCTTACTCCGGTAAAGTAGTCATATAGTAAGCACAGGGTAATCATCCATAACTAGATGGTTCAGTGGGCAAGCTGTTCTGTTTGTGGCTCTTTTTGTTTGTGTGTGTGGTTTTTTTTGTTCTCTTCAAAGAGTAGCAGTAGATCTGTGGATTTTGTTTTGCTTCTTATGGAGGAGAAGCAGAATGGACACAGAAATGCAGACGTTCCACACTGATTGTGCAAGGAAAGTGTAATCGTCCATGTAGTCATGTATCTGGCTAAAGCAGCCTGATGTCAGCAGTCCTTGCTTATTGAAGTCTGGAAGAAAGTATTCTGTCCTTTTAGACATTGTTGCATTTAGCTAAGCAGTACTTTAAATTTTGGTAGGCTGTAATGAAAAACTCAGCATAATAAAGATACAGCAAATGAACTAGAATTATTTCCCTGTTGGGCATCTTCACTTTTGAAATTGCAGGTTTTGATTGCCAGCTGGCAGGCTCTGCTGTTGCTGTGCAGGTTCGTTTCAGCTAGTACAGGTGCTCGGAATCTGGCTTCTTCTACTAGGTGTGGGACACAGCAAGATCTGCTCTTCAGAGGGGAAGAGGGGATTGCTGAAACAAGCTATACCCACTAAAAGTGTGAAAGGGCTGCCCTTCATGCTTTTCAAAATGTACACCTTGGCCCCTAAGAAAGACCATGACCGTTGGTAGAGTCATATTCTTGGCAAAAGGCAAACTTGCAGTCTTTGCATTGCAGACTGTTTGGGATACTGCAAAGACATGATACTTAGTTTCAGTTTTCCCATCTACTTCCAGATGGAATCAGCTTAGAGAGTCATAGAATTGCCTACGTTGGAAAAGACCCTGAGTCCAACCTTTAAGCTATCACTGCCAGGTCCACCACTAAGCCATGTACCTAAGTACCACATCTACATATCTTTCAAGTACTTCCAGGGATGGTGACTCAGTCGACTTCCCTGAGCAGCCTGTTCCAATGCTTGACAAGCCTTTCGGTGAAGAAATTTTTCCTAATACCAAATCTAAACCTCCCCTGGTGCAGCTTGAGGCTTTTTCATCTCATCTCATCACTTGCTACTTGGGAAGAGAGATTGACACCCGCCTCACTGCAACCTCCTGTCAGGTAGTTGTAGAGAGCAATGAGGTCTCCCTTCAGCCTCCTTTTCTCCAGGCTAAACAGCCCCAGTTCCCTCAGCTGCTCCTCATATGTCTTGTTCTCTAGACCCTTCACCAGCTTCACCCTTCTTCAGATGTGCTCCAGCACCTCAATGTCTTTATTGTACTGAGGGGCCCAAAACCGAACACAGTATTTGAGATGTGGCCTCACCGGTGCTGAATACAAAGGGATGATCACTTCCCTAGTCCTACTGGCCCCACTATTTCTGATGCAGGCCAGGATGCTATTGGCCTGGTTCGTCCTTCTCAATACTTAGATGATCTTGGGAATGTGCATGTGTTTATGTTGTTTTTTTCTTGGAGCCATCTGACTTACTTCAAACTGATCTGGTTTTAGATTAAAAGGGATCAATGGAACAGGGAACTGTAAACAAAGGATGCTTACTCCCCAGGTCAGTCTTGGGGATTTTTCTTGCAAGAAAACATGTTTTCCTGTTAATTCATTTATCGTGTTGCCTTAGTCTGGCTCCAACAGTTTCTCTTAGTGGTAGGAGAAGTTCAAGAATTCTGGAGGACAGGGTTTGTTTACCAAATGTCTTCTGATTGCTAAGAAAGCAGCTTGGACTATAGTACTGAAATTCCTGATACCTTTGTATCTCATGGTCTGTTGAAGTTTGACAGACAACTCTTGCATCAGTAGTGCTTTTCATGAATTCAAATAGTTCATAATGTAAAGTGTGAATTCTTAAAGGGCAGGGTGTTTATCACCTTATCTTAAGCCCAGGATTGCAAGCTAACAGATTTTCTGTGCAAAGGAGACTTTGCTCTCGTGTGCTTCATGGACTGCTTCTGAGGGTGAAAGGTTGACCACTGATGCCTGAATGTTCTTTGGCTGTGGTTTCTTGTTATAGCTAAGTTGATGTAATATTTTAGTTTAAGGATTCTGACCCTTTTCCCCTCTTACTCCCCTCCTCCCACAGTGCATGGTTATGTCCTTGCTTGTTCTTGTGCAGTTCTCATCTAACCTCATAATAAAACAGATGGTTCAGGGCGCTAGGCTGGCGTGTGGAATAGCAATTTCATTGCACTAGCTTTTGAGATAAGCAGGACAAGACACTTCTACCTCCCTTTACTGTGTTTGAAAATTATTGCAAGGTCAGGATGTGCTGGTTAATGTCCTATTGTAAAAACTGACCTCAGACCCTTACTACATGGCTCTCTGCTTTCCATACCTTTTTATGTGGACTGGAAGGTACAGCAAGGAGAGGGCTTTTAGAGCAACCACTTCATCAGATCAGATTTTCTTCCAACTAAGCTCTTACAGAGGACGTCCAAGTGACTGTTGTCAAGTTGAAGTCACTCTTAATGAAACTAGTTGTCAAACAAAGATACTTCTTCCTATACCGAGTCCAAGTGCACCTCATACCCTGCTCACACCCCCCATTGGATGGGAATTGCTGAAATTGAATCACATCGAAATTGAATTGGGACGAAAGTAGTTCTGTGCAGAAGCTTCCTAAATGAATTTCAGTTTGCGGGAGAACATGTTATGTGGCAAGCATGTGCATGCCATGTTTTGAATCCAACCATCTTAATACCACTCAGCCTCCTCTAAACTGCTTCTGCTGTTTTAGATGCAGAAAAATGCAAAGAAATTACTGGTTTCTCTTGGCTGAAGAGAATATCTTATTTCAGTTTTGGAGGGAGACGAGGTATCCTAATGATAAGAATCAAGTAGTGTTTGTGGTATTGTTTGCAAATGCTAGCAATTCAATAACAAAATATTTTCTTTTTATTTAGTCAGCTGCTACTCTTCAAACCAGCCACACTGAAGATGCAGAAATGAAAGATGAGCAGAATGGAGTTGAAGATAAATCGGAAGTTGACACAGAAGCATAAAACCAAACCCTATTCCATTAGTTTTGTAAATGAAAGAATTTCCAGTAAATTAGACCTTTATTTTTCTACCCGTTTGGACAGTGGCTTCAGGGGAGGGAGCAGAAGCTGAAGCCACCATGCCACAGTCAGTTACAGCTTTATATGTCTGCTGATTGGCAGCATAAATCTGGTTTAATTTTAGGGACTTTATTTATTCATTCAGCCTCTCTGTTTGGGTTCTGTCTGGATTTACTCTGGTTGGTTTATTTGCATTTTGCCATTGGTGTTTTTCTCTTTCTGGTTCCAGTTCACTTTAATCCCAGGTTCTGCTTCCTAAATTTATTTTCTTGATTTCTTTCAAGTAATCAGCCTTTTCCAGGAGTCCTTACATGAGAGTTGAGAACAAATTGGCACTCCCAGTTCTTCTGCCTTAGCATTACCACCCTGTTCAGTGGCGAGTCCCTTCCATTAAGTGTTACAACCTTCCTTGTATCCCTCCTCTCTGCAGCTTGCTGAAGGTGAAGACTGAAGTCACAGCTTAAGTAATAAAGCTCCAATTAAACTCAAGAAAACAGAACTTTTTTTGTGGGGTTTTTATTGGAATTCGCACAGAATTTAAGAGAAGTTACTGTCATTGGTCATTTTCTCATCAACATGATTGTACAGTAACCACAGTATCTGATTATTTTTCTGTTGTTTATTCATTGCCATTGAAAATTCCCACAGATGATGCAGTATTTACCCATATATTTGCAAAAGGAAAAAATATGTTGTTGAAAATTGTGTAAAAAGGAAGTCTGTACCCTATGCATATAGCTTATTTTCTGTTCATATTGCTACCTTCCTCTTCACCCTCCACATAGTAAAACTGGACCACAAGAAAACCATTTATACCTGAAAGTGACTGGCTTTGAAGAGAAAATAAGTGATAATGGTTTAACACATTACAAATACTTCTAATTCCTAATGAACTACGAACTTCTGAGTGATTCTAACATCTGTTTATCCCGATCTCACAAGAAAGTTATTGATACTCTGCTTCTTTCTGCAGTATGTTGTGTGTCTTGTTTGGGGGCAGGTGTGCTTTTGGGTTTTGTGTGTACTTTTTGTTGGGGTGGATTTTTTGTTAGTCTGCAGGCATGGAACATAGTACTCCAACTCACCTTCTCTATTTATCCTGTTATGTAGTGTTAAACTCAGCATCTCCATTGTCCTGTTCTGAGACCTTCTAGCAGCAGGGACACTTTCTTGCCTGCTCTGCAGGAGTAAGGTAGATAATCCGTTCCTTTCAGATACAAAAATTGATTTTCTGCAGTGAGAAAGATGTCTTGTCTTTCCATGGCATGGGATAGGCTGGAATTGTGTGTATATTATAGAGAGTATCCCTGTTTTAACATGAGTGACATCTGAAGTCTTAGTTTGAATTCCTGGTCTCCTTTGTTGAGACAGAAGTACTGGATAAGCACTTATTCATGGGGTTCTTAACAGGCTGGGACGTTGCTAGTACCTGCGCCCACAGGAGTGCCAGCTTCCGCCTGGCAGCCTCTGTCACTGAACTGTCACCAAAGTGGTATTGGCCTGCTTGACATGCTGTCCTGCACTCAGGCCCAAGACAAGAAGTTCACCACCTCTCCAGTTGGAGCTAGCTGAGGGAGCTGTGACCCGCACTGCTCTCTGCATGGTGTAGCAATGCCCTAAGCTTCAGTGGGGTGGGGGAAGGATAGAAGAGGCAGGATAAAATGCTTGGCAGGTCATCACACTTAAGGAAATGGTGATTAGGATAGAAGAGGCAGGATAAAATGCTTGGTAGGTCATCACACTTAAAGAAATGGTGATTTGATTTACTCTAGCAAAACCTTAGAGTTGTCAGGTAGTGGAAGTGCTTTTTGAGTTCCAACTGTCTCAATAGTATCTCCCTTTGTAAGAAAGCATGACTAGCTCAAAGAGGAACATTGCAGACACATTACAACACAGTGTGAAGAATGTGGATTTCCAGAGGCAGAAGCACTGTAAGGGGAACAGAATTCTCCTATAGGGATGACTGTTCTTCAACATGTTTCTGAAAGCAAAAATTTATATCTGTAGACCATCTGAAAAATTCCTAGAGTCAATAGTGGATATGTTAAGTACTTGAAAGTACCATTTTGCCCTCATTGTTACTACATATTAAATTATGAAATGTTTAAGAATGTAAACCTATTCAGGACACTAACCTTGCTCTGTTCAGGCAGCTGTAATGAGGTTCCATGCTGTGTTTAAAAATGGGTCTAGTTGCCAGCGGAAGATGGCGTGCTAGTGTTTGTGAGGTCATGCATGTAAACTTCATTATGTCCTCATGCAAAAACGCTTACAATAAAGTACTGACTTCATAAACCACACACATCTGTCTCAATGTATAATTCCATCATCCTGTGCTGTATTTTTGTAATAGTTGTGCAGGATCTTGGAAGCAACCCAAGTATCGCTATCACCTCTGAAAGTGGCAACACCCCCTCTTAACCCAACCCGCAACAGAGGCACGAGGGAACTGCTCCGTGCTGACCGTGCCCTCGGATGCGACTAGGAATTCTTCGGCTCGTTTGCAGAAGGCGGTAAGGAAGTGGTATTGCTGGGAAACGAGC
>NW_010130549.1:18488-19555 GCF_000699245.1 Pterocles gutturalis | reverse complement strand
AAAACACTCTCCCTGCGTCCTCCGTCTCGGACTCGTGTCCGAAGCAGATTTTTAAACAATTGAGCTGCAAAACTATTTTCCATCAGACCGTTCCTCCCCTAGCAGCAAACTCATGTTCTGCTGCTAATCTTCCTGGGACCATTTCCATTTGTTTTTTTGTTTTGTTTTTTTTTTTTTTTCCTAAACCACAACAAAATCAACAAAATTTGGACTTTTGTGAGGGCTGAATTTCCTCTTTGTTTTTCCCGAGCAGCCCACACCCCATCGCTCGCACCCTCCGGGGATGCTGCCACCAGCGGTGCTGGTCCAGGGGGACCCGATCCCTGCATCCGACCTCGGGGAGCATCAGCACGTGAAAACAGAGGCTGGGCTGGGATGTCACCTGGGGGAATATCGTCTGCAATCTCTTCTGTGGTCTTAAAGGCACCCACAGTGCTGATCTCTACAGGAGCAGGGCAGAAGGGATGCTCGAATTTTCCGGCACTACATATTCACAAGGTAACAACACTACTCTGCATCAATAAAGAAAAAAACCTACTTGAGCAACGCAAATGTCCTCTAGGTGCCTAATTAAAGCACAAACGAAGGGCAGGATTCCTCAGCCACAAACCTGGGACTCCTGTAACCCTGATAAATCCTCCCGGAGACACATCTGATTTACACCAGCGCAAGAAGAAGACCAAAACCGAGCTGGTATCTGACAAGTGAAAACAAACACGGGATTCAGACGCTTTCCGCGGGGAAGGGGGGAGCGGTTTAATTTTTGTTCCTTCTCTCTGGGCTGCTGCTGTGACCTCTGCTACCTCCGAAGGCAGCAACACAATGTGTTGCAGCTGTGGCACGGCAGCAGCATGATTTAATTTGCGTGTGTGTGGCTGCGAGGGCAGTTCATCCCTCCAGCGTCCTGCGGCATGGCAGAGATGGCAGCGGTGGGGCTTGGTCCTTCCCCTCCCAAAAGAGAGGGGAGGGGGAAAACCCCCACCTCACCTCTTCTTCTGGAGATAGGAAAAGGATCAACTAGAAGAAAACGTCCGTTTCCCTCAGAATTTTTAGGAGGGAGGAAAATG
>NW_010130549.1:17996-18238 GCF_000699245.1 Pterocles gutturalis | reverse complement strand
CTGTGCTGCAGCCCCCCCTGCCCCGGGGGCTCCCTCGCAGCGGGTCCTTCCCCCCTGGCCCTCCACCAGCTCGTAAAGCCGCCGCCTTCCCGCGCAGCTCCTTGGCCGGACCCCGAGCACTGTCTCGGGAGCTTGCTTTGCCAGGGCTCTGAGTTTGAGGCGGGTTTTGGCTGCAGAGGTTTTCTCTTTGCCTTCCGCCAGGCTGGAATTCAGCTTCGCTATTGGCATTGGAATCCCTCCCC
>NW_010130549.1:0-17758 GCF_000699245.1 Pterocles gutturalis | reverse complement strand
GGGGCTGTGGAAAGGAGTCAGGCTCCCCAAACGAATTCAAATCCAAAGGGATTTGAAGGTCAAAAACTCTCCCCCCATCCCAAAAATCCAAGCTGTGCCTCCATGACTGGGACCCAGAACAGCACCGTGGAAGCACAGGAATGACCCTGTCGTTCCAACAGTGCTGGCTCTATACTTTCCATTTACTATTTATTTATTTCTGGATTTTACCTTTGTGATACCGATGCTCCCCCCATCTGGCACAGCCGAAACCACCCCCCAGAAACCTCAGCCCCCCAGCCCGAGCACTGCCGCGCTCTACCCCAGCGCTACCTGCCAGCTCGTAGGGGCAAGGTGGCTTTTTCCTGGCGTTTTGGCTTTCCTCTCTCTTCCCCTCATCGAGTCGTTTGCCAAGCTGTGTAATTTTACTGCCTGGCGTAAGGAGCCAAGAAATACGTTTGCCGGTGTAAGCTGTGCATTGGACGTCATGAAAAACATGCAGCTTCAGGGTTTTAGGAGCCAGCTCCCGAGAAGAGCGAAACACCCGCAGAGCCGCGGGTTTGCACCCTCTCCGGTTTCACTCCTGGACGCGGGTCCTCGGCTCTCGCTGGCTGTGGGTGGTTGAGGGACGGACCCACGGGCACGCAGAGGTGACTGTGTGTGCACAAGGGATGGAGGCACCATTGGGAGAGAGGGGAGATGGCGTGATGCTCTTGTAGGTGATGCAGTGGGTCCTATGCCACCAACCTGCCTTCCCTACGCAGCACTTCCATCCTCCCTCCTCCCTTACAACCACGAGCTCCTTAGGGCACGGGCATCTGGCTTGATGCTTCTACAGAACCAAGAATAACAGGGTCCAGACCTCACCTGTGGTCTCCAGGACCCTCTCAGACCTCTTCTTCCCCCTCCACAGATTAACAGCCACTTGGACTTGATTCCTCCTGAACTTCAGAATCAGGGAATCACAGAATCATTAAGGTTGGAAAAGACCTCAAGGATCATCAAGTCCAACCGCCAACCCAACCCCACCCAACCCACTAACCCATGTCCCCAAGCACCACATCTACACGTTTCTTGAACACCTCCAGGGATGGTGACTCCACCACTTCCCTGGGCAGCCTGTTCCAATGCCTGAGCACTCTTTCAGTGAAGAAATTTTTCCTAATATTGGAAAGGACCTTACAGACCACCAAGTTCCAACCCCTGTCATGGGCAGGGACACCTCCCACTAGATCAGATTGCTCAAAGCCTCATCCAGCTACAGATTGGACAGCAGATCATCAGAACTACAGATCTACATTTCTGAGGCTCAGACCTCACACTACAACAAAATCATCCAACTGGTACCATCAGACTCAAAAGAAAAGGATCATTCACCAAAGTGATTTGTCAAACATTGGCCACTGCGACCACCCGCAGCCGGATTTCCATCCGGTGAAGTGAACATCACATTCAACACCCACCATCAAAAAACATTCAGTGGAAACAACCCTGTCCTTCTGAATTAAGAGAAGGGGTCTGGAACTCCAACCCCAGTGCTGGACATTCAAACCAGATGGGTCGATGGACACATCCCTGCTCCAGACACAAGCATCTTGGTGACCACCATCCTGCCTCTACACGGCAGCTCCAAAACATCCCTGTACTCCTCAGGAAGGATGACAATAAATGACAGCAAAACACTTTCGATATTTAGCAAACTCAAATACTCCAAGGATTCTTGGTTTGACAAAGGGCAAAGCCCACCTCGGGCTGATTTGGAGGTTCCGTGGCTCAGCCCGGCCGTTTCTCACCAGCCGGTTTTTACAGGGCTGGAGCGCAGAGCTGAGCAGGGATGGAGCTGGGTTACGAGTCTCTCCTCCAGCTTTATTCCTGGCAGAGACAATCTGCAGCAGCGTTGCTCGGCACGGCATGTCTGGCACCTGCTTACGATAAACCCCTAATGACGCTGAGAAGTTAAACGTCCATTTAGTTTCATTTCTGGTTTAGATTTGGATTTCTGCGTACCGTAAATGCTAGAAAGAACACTTTCTTGAAACAATGCTGCAGATTTACCTTGGAGATCCTCTATAATTTTCTGCCCCTCATCTAAGATTTCTTTCTAGAAGCAAAACGATGCTCTCAGCATGGACAGTCTAACGGGGAGGCTTTGCCACCATCACCTGCTGTCGCTCTCACGCCAGCTGAGATCTTTCGAGCAGGCGGGATGGGTCGATGCACTTCTTGGGGTCTCAGACACCCCGGGGGTTCCAATCCCAGCAGACACCAATGGGAGAAAAACATCTCATGGGGTGATGTCAGCCTGTGTAGATGGGAGTTTGGGGGTCTTCGCTTTCTGGGACACGTGTGACGGGAGAAAGCAAGATGGGCACAAACTGTTTAGTCCTGCTGGGCACGAACCTGCCTGTTGGCTGCACCAGTCGTAGGGCTGAGAGAGGCTCCTCAGCCTTGGAGGTGCCATGTCCCAGCTGTCCCCTCCATGGCCACCTCTTCGGTGCAGCTTCCTGGGGATGGGGGTTCACGCTGCAATTAATGCCAAGGTCAGCCCACCCCATTCAAACCTCTCTCTCGGGAGCAGAGAGTCACTGGTGCAGGGGACACGGACCCACTCTCACTGTCCCCAGCACGGCGGGATGCCGTGCCACGCCACGGGGACAGTCCCCAGCCCTGAGCTCCTGGCAGGAGCCGCGAGCAGCTGCGCTGGCGGCTGGGGAGCTCTTCCGCAGGCTGCCCAGGGGACGAGCGGCTGATGGGGCCTGGCCGTAAAATCTTGGATGACATTTTCTCTCCCCTCACCTTTGATCCTGGTAAATGCGCTCTGGGCGCTGCAATCTGATTGAGAACGTCTCTGGGTGCAGATGTCCTGCAAAAACTACACCCGCAGCTGTAAATCACAAAGCCCTCCCCAATCTGGTCGTTAGCGACAATGAAGAATGATTTTTCTAATGGGAACTGGCCAGCAGTCAAGCCGCTCCTTGATTATTTTTTTTTTTTGAGCAAAGTCTATTTATATCGAGAGATTTGCCATAACTAAGACTCTTCAATTTATTTGAGAACAAAAACCAGCCAAAGGGGGAGATTTCTGGAAGCTGAAGCTACAGGGACGCGTACCAGAGCAGACAGATCCCAAACTGAGATCACAGCTACATCAACGCGCATGAAGCACCAAAACCACGAGGTGTCCCGGTACCCTGGGCTCCCCACTTTGGGTCTTGTGAGGACACGGGTGGATGGGGGAGCATGGGAAGGGGACGGCACAGAGATGTGCCTACGAGGTGTGTGTTCCAGTTGTCATCAACCCAAATGTCCCACATGGTTGATGGCCCTGGATGGTCCAGCACAGTGGGACCACCACACTGCCTATGGCATGACTGGCACAAACCCATGGGAATCTGGTGAGTGACAGACATCCATCCATCCATCCACCCACCCACCCATCCATCCTCCCGACATGCTCTCCACTCCACCGAGCCCGTCCTCTCTGACATTTCCAAACTCACTAAGCCTTTTTCCTTCCAAACATGAACCAGGCAAGAAGAGTAAGTTCACACTTGGAAAATAAAAAAGGACTTTTTTCTTTAAAGCACAACTTTTTTTTTTGGGTTCCTGACAAAGCAATATTCTCCAGGCCAGCTGAAATCTGGAAAAATACACTTACTCAACCTAGCCACCATGACTCCAATAACAATTATAAAATGTCCAATAAAACTTGCATGTAATGTCAATTCAAATCTTGAAAAGCAGAATTAAGTGGTATATCAACATTAAACTTTATTGCTTCCTTTGCAGAGCAGAAGTATTGTCAATAAAAGTCATTCTGAATGAAGAAAAGGGCAGTAAATATTAAATAAACAGGTTTTTGTTGAAATGCTATAAAGGCACCAGAGCTGCATTTTACACTGGGACCCTTTTTTCCTTCGCAGACTCCCCTCATGATAGAAATAAGTCAGTAATTGCGAACTATCAATAAAGCGCCAATTAAAGGGTGGTTAGATGCATGCATTTACAATATGTCATTATGAGCCTTTATTGTATGGAGTTGGCTTTCTCCGATCCCACTGGCTCCGTCTGAACTCCTCCAGCACACAAACAGCCCTGCTGCTGGGACGGGTCCTCGGAGGAGCCGCGAGGATGCTGGAGTTCAGCACTGCAGCCCTGGCCGGGGGCTTGGGGACCATCCCCGTGTGCCCCCCGCCTTGGGGCACGGCAAGGATGGAGAAGCCCAGAGGTAAAAAGGGGATGAGAGAGGAGAGTTTGCTCAGGCTTTTTGGTCATGGAAATTTCTTCTGGCAGAGATGTGAAGACAAAGCATCACCACCTCAGCCCACTGCGCTCTTATTTTACCGCCAACGCAGAAGTGAGCGGAGCGTGCCAGCTCTCGAGGCGGCAGCCGTGCCAAAGCCTGGAATTTGGCAACGTGGCTGGTTTTCTGCTAGGCTAGGCAGCGCGGTGTGTTTCTGGGTCTGCCCACCTTAGAAAGAACCTCACCATCCTCCCTCCACCGCCTTACACACACAGTATTTCTACTTGCAGTTCCTCCGTGCTAATCCCATCACCACCACGCCTCAACACCCCAGATCACGGAGAATGTTCTGCTTTGTCCATGAGACAAAAGAGGAGGTTTTTTGGGGGTTGGGCTGGATATAACCCCCCAGTGACAGTGCAAACCTCAGGTGTGATGCCCATCCCTGGTATGTCGTGGAGCAACACCCCGAGACCGCTTTGGGTCAGACCTCCTCTGCCCCACCGCTGGGACCTCCAGCTGCCCGAGAACATCCATCCCAGCCAAGGCGAGCGAGCAGAGGCAGAGCCGTGCGCTCGGTGGTACCCAGACACAACGGGACCTGTTTCGGAAGCAGGAGAAGGAGCGGGCATCTCTGTGAGGGCACAAATCCTGCGGCTTTTCCATCAGCCCTTTAACATCTGATCAGCATTTTTGTGGTTTACCAATAAAGTTTATAAGCTGTTCTCCAGTTTAACCATCACACATATCTACAGGAAGCAGTAACAGTGAGCGAGTATGAATTTCACGATGCTGAAGCGATATTGAACGCGAGTCACAGTGGCTGGGGTTTAACGAGCGCTTTGAATGATGCCGGGGAGGAGACGAGAGAAATCAGATGTGGTCTAGGAAAGTATATATGCAGGAGCTTCTGTCCTCTGACTTTTGCACAGATTTCTTTATTTCATGCACAAAAAAACCCCCAACAAAATCAACTAGAATGGGAATACCATTACTTTTCAAATAAACTATTTTCACTATGAACCCAGGCTCAGTAAATCTGGTGGCTGTAAAAAACACCTCAAACATTTTCAGAGATAAAGAACAGCCCTTGAACGTCAGATTAAAAAAAAAAAATCCCTTGAAAGGGTGAAAGATGTCTGTAAAAATTAACTTTTGGAGAAATTGCAAGTATTCACCCCAGCCGCCCGCAGCCACCGGATCAGACCCTTTGCACCAGCCCTGGGCTGACATTTCTCCACCATCCCGAAAGCCAACAGCTACTGGCTGTGAATCATCCTCGAGCCTGAACTCTGGGAAGCAAACGCGGGAGCAGCTCACCTGGAAGAGGATCTGCAGGAGCCCATGGGCGATGCACATCCGCCGGCCCAGGAAGAGGAAGAAGGGCACCACCAGCTCGATGAAGTGGTTGACCAGCACCTCGAACCGATGGAACCACCACGGCGAGCGATGCATGAAGTAGGCGATGGGGTTGGGCACCGGCTGCGTCTGAAAGATGGAAGAAAAGAAAAAAATCAATCCCCCTCCAAAGCTCATCACTGGGGAAAGCTACAGAGCTCTTGGCGTTTTTTCTTATTTCTTTCCTAAAATGTGCTCACAGGAGAACCATCCCTTGCCTCTTGGGCACTCATTTCTTTTTAGAGAAAATCACTTCCTTACATTTTTTTCATGCAAACCCAAGGAATTTTAAAATCAATACATCTTTTAAAAAATCAGAGGTTTAATTTTCTCTTTTTTCATCAGAACCAAAACCCACTCATCTTAAATTAAACCCACTATTATTTAACACTGAAACGTTACGCAGGATGTTAAATTGCTCTGCATGAGCGCTGGAGATCACCAGAGCAACGAAGCAGCCACAGAAACTGAGAAAAAGCTTTTCTCAAGGTCACACAGTAGGTCAAATAGAGCCAGGAATGGAAACTAGATTTCAAAACCTAAGAGATATTCTTTCAAAATGTTTAAATTTGAAATAAATGTGGCGGTAGAGTTGCTTTCCAAAATTGTAACTAGGGAGAGGAAAGTGTAACTCCTCTAACGATGCTACATTGGTTTAAGGTATTTACATACTGGCCTTGTGACAATATCATTCTTCCATCAGCCTGCAATTTTTGGACACTGGGAGATCTTCCATCCAGCATAATAAAGCTGCAAATTTTACAATGGAGACAAAACCAAATCCTGATATGTTAATAACGGCCACCCTTAGCAACGCTGCGATTTTAGCAAAAAGAAAGAAGTTAACAATTTATCTTAGCATATCTGACAAGCTCAAATTCATTATAGTATTGTTTTAAAAAAAAAAAAAAAAGAGGACGAAGAGGCAAATTTCAATTGAAGGAGACACAACACATCTTTAAATTATTTGTAGTTAAATCAAAAATACAAACAAAACAGCGAAAACACTGTACGATGCGTGGCGACCCAGCGTACTTCCACTGCCAAATCCCACAACTATTGTAATTCCTTATTAGCAAAGCTGGGATTAATAAAACTCTTGCTTTGTATGGGTTTGAGGCTGCTGTAACCCCTTAGGACAGGAGACCGCATCCTTCCTTCCTCGGACAGCGGCGCCGGATGCGGCGGTTTCGGGGTCAAGGAGCTCTGCCAAGTCCACGCCGGCGCGGGGGCGGGGGGTCAGGGGCAGCGGCAGCCGCCCCAGGTGCCACCCAGGGTCCTTCCCCTCCGCACGGGACCTGTTTTGAGTTAATCTGCTTGTTGGGCGGCTCTGGAGCATTCCCAGCATGTCAGGGAAGCTCACAAAGAGATTTTTTTTTTTTTACCTTGATCTCAAATTGCTGAGAAATGCTTTTATCCTTCCAGAAAGGCAGGTTGCTTCCTTGGCTTGAGAATTTTTTTTTAAGTGCATTAACCAAAACTGACCTAGATGAGGTATCGGCTCTACAGGTTGTAACGTTTAGCCCAAGGTGAGCCGGTTTCCAGTGTGTACCTGCCTGATCCCAGCACGGCAGAGCAGCAGGACAGCGGCACTCATGCCATCCCCTCCTGCGACGCAGCCACTGCCCGGTTCCCCATCGACAGCATCCTGCGGAGGCGCGGCTGGGGACCACGGAGAACAGGCAGTGTTACCCGTGTAATGACAGACCTACCTGCACATGTAACTAAATCTCATCATGTGATGGTGTTGAGCCGTTATCACAGAATGGGTTGGGTGGGAAGGGACCTTAAAGATCATCCTCCCTCCTCCCTTACAACCACGAGCTCCTTAGGGCACGGGCATCTGGCTTGATGCTTCTACAGAACCAAGAATAACAGGGTCCAGACCTCACCTGTGGTCTCCAGGACCCTCTAAGACCTCTTCTTCCCCCTCCACAGATTAACAGCCACTTGGACTTGATTTCTCCTGGACTTCAGAATCATGGAATCACAGAATGGGTCGGGTTGGAAAGGACCTTGGAGACCATCCAGCGCCACCCCCCGCCATGGGCAGGGACACCTCCCACTATCCCAGGTTGCTCAAAGCCTCATCCAGCCTGGCTTTATACATTTGGCTGTGGCTTTGCAGGGCTGACACTGTTTAATTTTAAATGAACATGCCATTCGGTTCCCCCATCCCCGTCTCTCCATCATGACAATTCCCTTGCCCATCAAGTCCAAGCACAGCCAGCAAATCCCGCTTGTTGCTTTGGGCTGGGACTCGAAGTATCATCCCCCCAATCTGCTGTGCTTAAGGGCAGAAAGATAAAATTTGTGCCTCTGGTCCCACTGCAGGGGGACAAGAAGAAAGTTCTTGGTTTGGGCTCACGTAGCAGCCACGGACAGGCTCGCGTGGGAACAGCCCGGGCTGGCACGCCGGCTCTGCTGCCGTTTGTGCTTTTAGCAGCAGCCTGATTCTTACCCTGATGTAGAAACAGGGAAAAAGGAGAAGCGAAGCACAGAAATCTGGGACGGGTTAATGATTCACTCCCAGGTGCTACAGCATCGCCATCCTTCACCTTATCAGCGCCGACACTATCGCGGTGTCAGCGGGGGCAATGCCGTGCGACAGGCGAGATAACTCCATCGCCAAGCAAGATGGAAAGTCTGGAACAGCAGCAGACACACTGCAAACAGCACACGGTTCTGCGGCATTTGTTTTGACAGAGGGAAAGAAATGCATTTGATAAGAGCAGCGTCGGTGATGGAGCCTCTGGGGACACCACCCGTCCTCCCCACCGCTGCAGCCGCTGCTCCGGGGTGTAAACCTCAGGTACATAAAATAAAACACAGAGAGAGGAGTAGTTCGCATGTATCAGAAATTCATTTAAAAGCTGCTGGGGGAGGAGAGCGCTGCGTGTGTGTGTTCCTCCCAATGCCTTCCAGATGCTGGGATCACGGGTGCAGCACGGCGTTCCCGGGGAGAAAGCCGTGTTTGCTCAGAAGGGGTGTCCAGGCAAGAGCAAAGACCCAGAGCAACGTGTGACTCACCGCGGCGCCGAACACAGGCACCTGTGACGCTGGAAAACTTTCCAGTTTCTTTTTTGCATCTGACTCAACCACTGCCCAGGGGTGCTGGGGGCACCCGACGCCCCATCTGGAGGGTCCAGCACCCAGCTGGGGCTGGGGGAGAGCACCCGGGAGCATCGCTGGGGCTGGAGAGGGAACGTGTCCCACACGTGCACTCCGAGCGCTCTCCCAGTGTCACCACATCCTACGGAAACATCGCTGCGGTGTCGGAGGCAGAGGCGTCAGAGCGCGGGAGGAGGGAAAAATATTCTAGGATTGCTTCACCCGGCTCGTTCCGCTGGGGATTTGGGGCTTTACGCTCTGCTCCAGGGCGGCTTTGCAAGGAGAAGCATCCTAGGAAGCAGCCAGGAGTTCCCCTGCACCGAAAACTGTGATCCTGACACACACAGAGCCACAAAAAACCGCAGCTCCAAGCCCAATGCAACCAAATAACACACCCAAGGCAGACGTACGGTGAGAGGAACAGAGCAGAGCCCTTGTTTCCAAAAAGCCCCGTTTCTGGATACCTCTGCGAAGCATAAAATGTTTTTAAATAAAAAAACGATTAGCAAAACCCGGCTTTATGTGTCAGCACGAGGTGCAATATCATAAACCTTCTGCCTCCCTCACACCTCCAGCAGCCGGAGAAAAACGGTGCCGCAAATGCGTTCTGAAATCAGATGGGGGGGGAAATTAATTCCATAATTCACGGGGCAGATTTGTAACGTGTGACTGCGGGGCGACGCTCGGCGGGGGCTGCCGAATGAATTCTGGGTTGCCAGCTAAGGCATGTTCTCTGGCTTGTATCTACCAGGTTTTACGAGGGCTGGTAACAGATTCTAAAAATATGCACAATAAACTGTTTTTTTCTCCCTAAGGGGTCTATGGTTTAATTATGTTCTTAGTGAGAACCATTAAAGCGCTAAGTACCTGAAGACTCCTAATTTACTAAACTATACGCTACTAAAACCCAACAGAAGGCTATTATACACCAGAGTAAATGCTCGTCTCTGGGACTGTAAATGCGCCCGCTCTCTCCTCCCAGCCTCCCCATCGGCATGGCGTTACATAAACTCCGACGGAGTATTTAATCCCAGTGTTAGATACCTCAGCTCAGCCCAGGGAAATCTCCAGGCTCTCCTCCACACGTGCAGGAAAACAAGTCCCACATTGTCCTCCAACAACCCACCGCTCAGACAGGGCTGGGGACGTTCTTCCTACGGTGTGAGCAGCACAAGTCCCATCCAAGTCATCGTGTGGCATGGGAGGGTGACACGGGAGGGCGGGGAAGACCCCGTCCTCTCAAGACCACAAACAAGGAGGAGCCCAGAGATACATCGAGTAAGTTTTATCCTGCGCAATGTTGGGTTTTTAACCTCCCTTCACCCCACAATAAAGTGCCAAATGGCTTCAGGAGCCTCCGTTGGATCTGCTCCGAGCACCTCGAGAGCTCAGACTCACAAGGTGCCTTTCAAAAACCGGCAGCAAGTGATGAATGAATCTGCTTCAAAAAGGTGAACAAAAATCTGTTATCCTACCTGTCTGTACAAGGTAAACTCAGATTATCTATTGATTCAGACAACCAAAAGTATACTCAGCATTAATATTAAAACAAGGCTAAGGACAGCCCTGGGTGCCTACCGCAGAACCCTGGCTTGGCGAACAAAGCCAGCCATAACTATTCCCATACACTCCAGATACTATCATTTCTTTTCCCATTCAAAGGCATCTGCTTAACTAAAATACCCAAATCCAAGCACACTTCATGGAAGAAAAATCTTGAAAACCAGAAGGAAACGGAAGAAGAGCAAATATGAATAAATGATGAGAGGAAGAAACTATTTGGTCAAAAAGACGTAAGATTAACTTGGTGCGACGGACACCCCAGGAAGGGCCTGGAGGCACCAGAGGCTCCAACAGTCAGAAGAGAGGGAAGCCTTCGGCACAAACAGAAAGATGTAAAGATGGAAAACCAGGCTGAGAGGTACTATGGAGTGTTTTCCTGAGGGTTTGTGGAAGGTACGGATCATCTGCAAAGCACAATTCTCCAGCTTCCCAAGGCACCGAGGCATGAACCCATCTTCTCAGCTTCAAAGCAAAGCTCGCAGTTCTCCTGTACTTTGGACCAAAAAATCAAAAGGATTCTCCATCGCAGACCATAATTTGATCAGCATGATCCAAGAGGCTGTTTCTCTGCCAGTCTCTTCTCCTTCAGATCTTGACCCTTCCTCCTGACGCATCTGCACATCAAAGCTCCACTCTCCCAAGCCCGAGCAGAAACCGCTCCCCAGCCCCGCGCGGATGAGCGAGAGGCAGCGAGCAGAACGGAGATAAACCGGGTCGCTCCCAGCTGCCGGGAAGTGTGGGAAGATGGGTGTCTTGACTGAAGCCTGACCGTCTCGTGTGTACAGTAACCAACGACTCCTGCAAAACCCCCTTCTTCAAACCGGGGAGATGATGGAGAGCTGCTGTTTCCTTGGCGGTGAGGCTTTGTGGTGGGAGCTCTGCATGTGCCACAACCTTGATTGATGGACAACAGGGCGATATTGCACAAAGATACACATGTAGGCAAGGGGTCCAAAAGGAAATCGAGCAGCAAACTGCTCAGCCCCTCATGTAAACCCCGCTGTACCGTGTATATTTTATACATACATTCACGCGTACGAGGCTCCACGTGCGTACACAAGAGCTAACCAGTTAAAAATAGGCCCTTTGAAACTTTCCCATTATTAATATGGTTCCAATAAAAATAAAATCATAAGAAAAAAATTAAAAGTTGTATCTGTCTTAAAACACACAGAGATCTAATGTCCGGGTGGGTCACAAGGGGTTGGCTCTTCAGTAATATCAAAATAATTAAGTCTCGATAGATCTAGCAAAAAAGAAAAGTTACCTATATGTTCTTGCTGGGCAGAGCGTCCCTCGTCCAGTCAATAGTAATATTCAGTTCATAGAAAAACATACTGGAATCTGCCTGCTTTAAGACGGCAACCCAAGCCAAGGAGATGTGTGTTTGACTCGGTGCCAGCATGACCATAAAATGCTGGCAATTTAGTAGAGACGTAGTGCCGCGCCACTCTCCCAAAGGACCTAAATAAACTTCAGATGTAGAACATATATTTTTACTTTTTATATATATAAATCTGCTGTTTCATTTTTAACTCCTTTCCCCAGCCGTCCTTCCGTCTAAGGTTTTTCAAAGCTGAAACAGGTCCCTACATCTCCCGGCCGAGCGAAGCTTCAGCAATGAAAAGTTAAAAGCATGAAAAATCAGAGAAATTATTCACGTCTGGGCGTTGGGTTTCTTGGGGAATGATGGCTGCACATGCGGCTACAGATGCCAGAGGGGAAAGGGTCTTGGGAGAAAATTCTGCTGTGTGATTTCATGCCTCGGCATTACAAAATATCCCAAAGAATATTTTTTTCTTTTCCTGTTCACAAAGTGGCACTTGCAGAGTCATCAGCGTAGGTGAAACGTTCCTGCCACATCCATGGCATTTAGCTTTGCTCATGGTGAGTCAGCCCTGATTTACACCAGCACGAGCCAGGATGTACTTTACCATAAGTACACCGACACGACGGATTTTTGAATTCCAACAAGTTGGGTGGGGGCAGCAGGATCTACAGCAGCACTGTTTGCTTTTCCAGCCTGCACCCTACCTCCTGCTCAGAGCTATCCCTCCCCAATAACAAAGACCACATTTCCACAGCCCACAGCATCCCTGTTTATTGACACTGTCCCTCCATAGCGTGCCTCCGAGCTCCTTGCTGTATATAGAGTTAATTGTGGACGGATTACAGATTCACCTATTTATTCTGTACATTCTTGGAGGAATCCAGAGCTAAAATTACACAAGGAACCGCTGAACTGTTCAGGCTATTTATTTATTCAAAATCCCTTTAAAATAATTAGCGGGGTCTGGAAGAGACATCTTGGCTCTGGTGGGGCCAGAAGAAGCTGGTGCAACCAACTGTGGGTCACTACTGCCCTCAGGGAGAAGGTTTGTTTATTTGGAGCACCAGAGATGGGGTGCGTTTGGTTTAGGGAGTGGACTGGGGTGGAAGGTACGTCTGTAGGGAACAGGAGCGAAGGGCAATACATCCATCCTTACCAAGAACATCCCATCCCAAAGGCAACGGGGCTGAGACGGTGAGCTGCAGCAATCCTCCAATGATCACGGTGGTTTGCTACGGAGTTGCCATCAGATGGTGCTCTCCTGGAGCGTTTCTTCCTCCGAGGTTTCCCGACACAACACACTCCCTGGCCCGGCGCTCTCCGATGGAGCTCACCTTCCGCGGCGGATCACGAGGCAGGTCGCTCACCAATATTTTAAATTGCCATTTAAGAGCATATTGTGAATGTGATCCTTTAATTGGCCGCTGTTATGGCTCTCTATTAGAGAAGACAAGTTTTTCCACACAAGGTAAGCCCTTGCGAAAGCACTGAAAATGTTTAAAAACAACCCAGTCCTGATATATTTATTATATATTTCTGTATATATAAATAATTTCATGAAAAGGAACGTACTGAGTGGAAACTCCATTTAAAATGTGATCCCAGATGGTGGCAAAGCTCTAAAATTGCAAGGCAACATGTAAAGAAAGATTAACGACCTCAAACAGGCACAAATTTATGAGGTGAAAGCCCCTGTAATCCTGGAGAAAAATGATACCAAACGTTAGACTAGACAGCTAGAAAATACCTCTGCTTAGTTCATGTGGCCTCTGCCATTTTACATTTTCTTTTAAGCCACCTTACTTTTGGGTTCATTTAAGTCTTTTCTCCTGCAGGCCAGAGGTACATGAGCACGTTGATGGATTTGCCAGCTCCCACCCCGTACCCCCTTAGGAGCAACTGGTACATCAGGGAACAGGCAGCAGCTACGCTGTCCCGCGGTCCTTCAAAGGGCCTTCACTGCAAGACCCAAAGCTCCACCATCAAGTGGGCTGAGACAACAGTGCTTAACATTTCCAACACTAAAGCTCACGCAGTTCCTTAGTCTGCCCGAGTACAAAATGTTTCAAAGGAAAGGATGTCAACGTTCCATTCCAGACACCATGGGTCACCCCAGCGACCAGCATCTTCCATGCTCCTACCTCTAGCTAGGACCAGATGGGACCTCCAGGTCCTGCAGCCCGTCTCGCTGAGATCTCTCGCTCCTTGAAGATTCCTTTGATTTCCCCTGTTCTCTTCATCCCTCTGATGAAGATCCCCTCGACAATCCCGTCCTCTTCATCCCTCTGATGAAGATCCCCTCGACGATCCCATCCTCTTCATCCCTCTGATGAAGATCCCCTCGACAATCCTGTCCTCTTCATCCCTCTGATGAAGATCCCCTCGACGATCCCGTCCTCTTCATCCCTCTGATGAAGATCCCCTCGATGATCCCGTCCTCTTCATCCCTCTGATGAAGATCCCCTTGACAATCCCATCCTCTTCATCCCTCTGATGCTTCCCCTCTGTGACCTCTGCAAGGTCACTTGCATAGTCTTCTCTGGACCATTCTACTACAGTATTTTTCTGTGAGATTTTTCAATGAACTGGGATTTTCTGACCTTTTCAGCAGAATTCCTGGCACGCTCTAGTTGATAACGCAGCCATGGAATGGTATCAAAATTAGTGTGTTTTTAAACCAGCGCAAACAAAAGAATACTCAGCCAACACCACGCAGCAAGACAGACAGAGCTGGAACTACCAGAGGGTCATAAAAGTGTTTAAAATTCAATTTAAGTACTAAAAATACAGATCACAGGCTGCCCTAAGCAGTGGAAGCAGAACCTACAGCATAGAAGACGGTCAGAAGACGAAGAGGAGGAGGAATAACTATCTGCCATGTTAAAAAAAAAGACAAGCTTGCATTCAATCAAGAAAAAGTCCGTATCCCCAGAGCACAGCCTGCTCAGAATCTGCAGGCACATGGTCTTGGGGGTCTCTTGGCACAACTACGCCATGTCCAGTTGAGAACAAGGATGATAAAGGGAGATGGATGCCCTGCCGAGAAGCACGTTCCTCTGCCACCCCTGCGGGCACCCGGGATGCCTGCGGGGACCAGGGCAGGTTATTTTCAGCCTTTCTCCTCTCATCCGAATGGTTCCAGCGCTCCCCCCTTCCCAGCGTGGGAGGCTGCGAGGTTTCCTGCAGCAGGGAAAGCCCTGGATACCGACACGGGATAATGGAGCAGGCAGGGTCACACCATCCCCATGGAGCTGCCCCAAACCCCCAGTTGTCTCCAAACCAGCCAGTGCCCCTCTTCCATCCCCTCCAAAGACCCTCGCCATGCAGCGTGGTCCCTTCTCTCCTTGGGGATGTGCTTTGAAAGGCAAATCCACTGCTTTAGAGAGAGGGGGAAGAACATCTTTACGAACATCTTTCTGAGCATCATTCCAACCGCTGTGCCCACTCAGGCAGACCCAGGGACGCAGGGCTTTAACCCCCCAATCCCAACTCTAAAAATGTACTATGGCTCCTCTCCCAAAGGCCCTCATTACTTTTTTCCTTTTTAAAACTCTGGTGCTAAAACCAGGATCGTATCTCCCTCAGAAGGATTTTTTTTTTTTTTTTTTGCGTGTGCGCTCATAAATACAACGTTCAGCACCAGGCCAAGGAACACATGGGCAAAAGCCGCGGGTGGCGAACGCCAGCAAAGCCCCCGGCTCGTGCCCGTGTTTGGATTAGGCAGTTTCGTGGCCTGGACATTTACAGTTGGGTTAGGGTTGGGGTTTGGTTTTTTTTTTTCCTTTTCCCCACAACTTGAGAGAAACAGTGGGATCTTTCATAAAACGTGTTCACAAAGGGTAAATTGTGCCATTAGGAACCGACTACCTGGATGGTCACTGGAATTCTCCGAACTGGAACGCCACCGCGCTCCACGCCAAGCCCAGCGCTGGGGGCGGGAGGGGGAATGCGGCGTCACGGGCTCCCTCGGTTAACTCTCCAACTGCCCAAGAGACAGCGTACGCTCAACATCATCGGCCTCAAGAGTGGGTGTTTCAACCAACCAGCTGGTTTGAGCCACCCGGGCTTCACGGTGAAGACTTTGAGACAAGTCAGAAAAAAGAAGAAGAAGAATATAAATTGAAACTTACAAATTAGAATGAATTTAAAGAGTGATCCCAACACCGACCAGGTGTTTTTGCAAGGCTGGAAAGGGTGAGACAAGCTGAAGATAGTCAGCCCCCATCCATCCTCCTGGATGTTTGTACAAAGAATCGCCACGTGTTCCTGTAACGTCATTAACTGTAAGTCAAAACATCCTTCCAAAGAACAAAAAACCCTGAACTGACTGTTCACTCCATCGCAGGGGCACAAAAATGGATGGATACCATGAAGGAAACATACGTTTTGTCTCCGAGTCCCAGCACACAGCCTTGAGAAGCCCTGGGCAAGGCTGCTGGGGTGGGAAACACCGGGGAAGGCTGCTCCTGCGTGCTCCGGTCGTTGTGGCACCAGATCAACACATTCTTATTCCTTGCCCTAGTCACTAAGGGCAAGATGAAAATAAAAGTCCTTGGGATTTGAGAAAGTACAGGGCATGGAGCTACTCTACCCTTCTGTGCTGAGAAGTGTACCCAGGTACATCCCGGAGCCGACGGCTGTGCCCCTGGAGACCTCACCTCTTTGCTTTAGCACCCAAATAGAGATTTCTAACACACGTTCTCATCTTGTTTCATGTGGTTTCCAGCCCATTTTTCAGCAGTAACACCTGACAACTCTGCCACATACATTTTCCAATATACTGACAGGTCTTGCATGGTTATAATGAAGATGTTGGCTTTATCATTTTTATCCAAAATGGTTATGCCAATTCAATCCAAGTTGAATTTATAGATAAAATAGCATGTGGTATATCTTATTCCTGTTCTTCTCTAGGAACTACATTGATGTAACCACTGGGATAACTCTGCCCATCCTAGCCCACGGTATTTTACAAATTTACTATTTCTCTATAGCTGAAGCAGTACAGCACCTGGATACACTGTAAGCGGGCAAAAAGACTTCTGTGATACTTGGTCAAAAGGGCCTTTAAATGGGCACGTAGATCACTCTTCCCTTTCCCTGGGTACCTAGGGATGCTCACACTAAGGCTGCTTTCCTCTGCCAGAGGCACCAGGACATGCTGTGGCTGGTTCAGGAGAATTCAGGCCTGAATCTCCAAGGTCTTCTCACTTTATTCAGGATGGAATAAAAGGATGCAGACTGAAAGAATTTAGGACAAGAAAAAACAAACCCGAACTAGAAAACTCTGCCATGAGGAGGCGATGCACAAACTTCCAACGGCTGGATGAACCCAGCAGCCAGTTCTGCTCTCGCTCGCCGATGAATCTCCAATGGATCTCTTCTCCTGGGGAAATCATTCTAATAAATTATTTTTTTTTAAATTAAAAGGTTAAAATAGTGACTTCTTACAAAGACATGGCAATTTGTTAGGAAGTAATGCACACATGTAATGACACAAGTAGAAATCTTCCATCTAAAATTTTGCAAATGCCAGGGAACTGACTTGGGCATCTTTGGACACTGGGGTACAAAACTGTGCTTGGTGTAAATGTCCTCATCGTGCTGAAGTCCTGAAGTCCTTCCTTGGGTAAATATAATCATTACCTAGATTTTTAAGGACAATTTAAGAATGGAAAGTTCTACAATACATTCTTACTAACTCTGGTGGTTTACCTTCCAGCACAAAACCGTGACAGATTTTCAGCAGCACGTGCTGGAGTGGCTTGGTGACCAAGAGGGACCTTATGTCACCCACTGGGCTGGGTGAAGCCTCTCCTACCAGCACCCGCCAACGCGCAGCTCAGCGTTCCAATCCTTCTGCCTCGAGGTCCGTAAAGCATTGCCCTTGTGTAATCGCCTTGTTTTGTAAGCGTTGCTTGTTTCTATGCTTTACTTAAAAAAAAAAAAAAAAATAATTCTGCAGACAAATAAATTCTACCCAATAAATGTGTCGCTCCGCCGTCCCCGCGGACATAATAATGCCCTCGCACTCGTCCCGACTTGGAGCGCTTGCAAATCATCATTATTTATAAGACTGCCGACCTAAGGCAAACTTCTTATTTTTAATAAACCCTTTTACCTCCTTTCCTAAT
>NW_010130548.1:211934-246650 GCF_000699245.1 Pterocles gutturalis | reverse complement strand
CATATTAAATCCAAAACACAGCACTATACAGGCTAATAGGAGGAAAATTAACTCTATTCCAGCTGAAACCAAAACAAAGACAAGCTGGGAAACAGATCATAAAAGATATCGATGCTGAGTAGTTTGGGATGTGTACAGAGTAAGTTCTGGGATCATTTTACTTTAGGGAATTTTGGTAAGACATCTGCAATAGTATTATAGCAACTCATACATACCATAATGATGATAAGGTAACCATGGCAATGATGATAAAACAGAACTGATTCCCATATACACATGTAAGCCATAGAGGAGTGATCCATAAACATATAAATTTAAGAAAATTAATATGTCAAGTACACACGCTCAGGTCTAAAAGCCACTTGTGCTTTCCCCATGAGACTGTCATCTAGCCTCTTGTTCCTTTTTGTCTTGCTAGATGAAATGACAGACCCGGAGGGGACAATAGGCTGTTGGTTAGTTTGCCTTATGAGGGTTCTATCTTTATTTTAGCAGTAGAGTGAGTTAATGCTGTGTTTGGCTTCTGGACCAGCCATACAAATATCACAGTAGTACCTTCCATGGGATTGGACAGGTGAAGCATGTCCGGGACAAAATGTCTAGGCATTTCTACTTTTATCTGAGAGAGAACCTGAAGACAGACTCAGACTTGTTTTGAAAATTGAGGACAGCAGATTGTGTCTGGGAAGCCTGTATTGTCACTAGAAGCTGACCATGAAGCAGAAGGCCTGGCCACAGGGCTGATGGTAGAGCCATGTGCTGTCAGCCAGGCTTTGCAGCGACATTGCTGAGTGCCAGTTTCTCTCGGTCATGCACACAGCATGCCATCATACAGCTACCACAGTGATCTCATCCAGGTAAAGAAGAGAAGCAGGTAAAGTATAGGACCCACCAGTGAGGGTCTTTAGGGATGAAGATCTTCAAGCCCTAACCAATCCTATAAACCTGATGTAGAGAAAACTCCCTCTGGTTTCAGCAGGGATTTCCCTATGTTGGACTTAAAGTATTCATCCCACTGCAATACATTTCGTAAGTTTTTGATTGCAAAAAGGGTCCACAGGTCCAACAGGATTGGATTAACATTGTTAAAGACATTGAAGTTTCCACTCCTCCGTGTTTCAGGCTTGCATCATGGCAGTATCAACTGTTGTTGCTCTTTTCCTCTTTGAAACAGAAAGGAAAAATACACATTTGCAACACTGCAAATCTGGTTTGCATAAGTGTTGAGCCAAAGCCATCTCCAATGTAACTCTATTGCCTTGAGTCGTATGTATTTTCTTCCTGCATTTCACTCCAGAGATGTAATCACTGCAGGCAGTAAGATGATTTGGTGAGAATGATTGCAGAGATTATCACAAACAGATCCTGATCTCTAATCTAATAAAAATCTCTGTCTAATACCCTACACATTAAGTCCAAGTTCAAAGCACTGTACACTAAATGACGTACTTGGCATCTCTTGGACCAGCAGCAGAGGCAGGAGATGAAGGCATAAACCAGGAAATGAATCATGGCCAATTAGCGGTGCAGAAAGTGTGGTGGGTCATTTCCAAAATAACAAATGAGCCTGGCAGGCTGGCATGTCTTTGTGCAGTGACCTGAGTCAGGCGAGTGTCGAAGACCTGATTCCAGAGCTGCGGGTGGCTGTGCAGCCCAATCTGCATGGACTGCTTTAGTGCTGCAAGACAGGCTCAGGAGGGCATGCTAGTCTGCAGGCATAGCACAGCTAAGGGAGTGGAAGAACAAGAGAAACTTGAGATATAAGTCAAATTTGTCACTGAGAGACATTTACAAATTATCTGAACTATGGTCCCCATTACTCAGAGCCTGCCTCTGTCCAAGAAGGTTGTCTGTCCAGCAGGGAGGAGGCGAGGAAAGGCAAAGCTCAGATTTCAGCCAATTCCTTCCCCTGATCTATTTACTCAGTTATCAAGAGGAAAAAAAGCAGTTGAGGAGCTGGGTACATCTAGCTAGTTAGAGGTGCATGAGCCCAGCTGAGCTCAGACCCCAGCAGGCCAGGCAAAATGCAGACAAACCATACAACAGGGCTGCAGCATAAAGAAGTGAAAGGACAAAAGGGGAAACAGAGGCAGAACAAGATGATGAGGTTTGTCTTGGTTTGCCCTTGACCACAGTGGTGGGCACTGAGCTCCCAGGAGGAGAATGGTGAGGCAACAGAATGCCTCCAGCTCACGGCTGTCTTGGTGGGCATTTACTGGTTGGTAAGGGCAGCCACCCCAATATACAGAGAGAAGAATCTGTTTAGATGTAAAAAAATCCTGGTAACAATGATAGTAGGGTTTTAATGTTTAGAGATGTCACTGTTAGAGGAGAATGGTCAAATTAGTCCATTGTAAGTTTAAGTCAATGTGAAATAGAATAAAAGGTGAAGGGACCAGAAGCTCTCTTTTGTGACACAAGAGGGTACGTACAAGGGAGGCAAAAAGAATAAAAGCTAAGAGAACAGGGAATAAAGACACTTGAAAACCCTTTCCTCAAAGTTTTTCTTTAAAAAAGGGCTGTGTGTTTGTTTGTACTTAATCTCCCTCTCTTGTTTTCCAGGCAAATAACAGGTGAGGACTCAAAAGAATTGGCTACTTAAGTCCTGTTATATTTGTTTTCTTTCTTGAAACCTTCCTAGTTTTGCTATATGCCACAACAGCACTTGAAAACCCTTTCAATGACCTGTAGCATCAGTTGTGCTTTACATTTCTTTCCATCATCAAGGCCTTCAGCAAATAGTCTCCTCCACAGAAACACGTGGGGGCTGGGAATGAAAACCTGATTTCTAGAAACTGATACATGACTTGATGAGTTATAGGTGGAAAGGAAGACAAAGGCAACCTTCTCGCAAAAAGGGGGGCTGGAACTGCAGCCTGGAAATAGGCTGGACAACATGTATTCCTGACATCAGACCAGTTTTACTAATTCTTCTTTCTGTGCTTGTTATTGAGGCTGTTACAGATAAACATGTTGACAGCTCATCTTAGGAAAAGAAACATCTCAGCTCTGCGGAAAACCACCCTCAGAATGGGGTGTGTGGCTGCATGATCTATACTAATCCTGGGGCAGAAAACTGCATCTGCTTGGACAGATAGGCAGAAAAAAATTCAATATTATCCTCTAGTTCTTCAAGTTTTCACTAAGAAACCACATCAGGACTAGCTGTGGTGGGTTGTGCTGAGTTGCTGAGCATTTTTGTGTTGGGATGGAAGCTGTGCAGAGAATAGAAATTCTGTTTAATGTAAATTTTCAAGGTCTTGATGTCAGTTTTCACCATGGTTAGGCATGAAATCCTTATGCTTCAAAATTCTCCAAGAAAACTTTTTGAAGATTCATTTTAGGTTGCTCAAAATACATTTCAGCAATGATGCTTCATTTTGATTTTACTTCTCAGAAATGTTGTGACAATGTGAAATAGAATATTAAATTAAAGGATTCAAAGGAAGACAATGCTTTCAAAACAAGAAAACTTGGTGTTTAATTCCAAAAATATCAGAACAGGATAGTCTCATATCAGAGCTACTTTTGCTGTTCAGACTGAAATTTGGTGAAATTGGCATGCTTATATAATAGGAAATGGTACCACTAGTGTTTTCCTGTCCGGCCCTCATGGACAGCTACTAAAAGGCGTACAAATTATTAACTATTTATTAATATTAACTTTTTCCTTATTATACAACAAGATTTATCAAATAAGTAATGTTAACTGGCTCAATGACACACTTTTAGGGGAAAACAGCATCTTTTTTAAAATGAAATTTTATATTGCTTACAAAAAGAATCTTTTTTACAGACACAGCTTTTAAAAACTGCACTAAAAGCTGCAAAAGATAGGGGAAGGACAAAAAATATCTGGTTGTATCAAATAATCAAATGATTTACTTAAAAATCACACATATTCTATAGGAGATTGTACTATTCTGTAATAGGGTCATAACACGACTTGAGCCTATGGTACGATAGGGAAATGACACTGTCACGTTACACTACCAGCCTCTGACATGATAGCTGTGTAGATAGGGTGAACAGAAGCTTTCGGAGTCAAAAAACCCCAAGAGTCCAAAAAATGTATACACAAAACCAAAAAGTTGCCCTTTAACAGTAAACCCAGATACTGTTACTTATGACCCATGAACCTAAAGCCACAAAGGAAGTCTGGAATCTGTAGTGAAAGAAGCTTTCTGGATATGAGATGGTCATGAACTGGAGCTATACAAAGGCATTGAACTCCAGAATGATAGACACTGGGGAAAACAGGAAATTCAGTAAGTCAAGAGCAACGGGAGGGTATATTAGAAGTTGGGAGGCATCACCCTGGGAACGAAGACAGGGGCAGATGTCCAAGGGATTGGGTTGACTGAAGGTCTGTGTCAACTCATGGGCTAGACGAACAGAAACGGGAAGAGGTGTGATAGTGCAAAATGTGAGTCTGTGCACTTCAAAAAACCATCTGAAAGTTTAAGTTTGCTAATTGGAAATATGGAGAAGAAAGAGCTGGGTGGACTTGTTTAACCATAGGTATGACATTACCACAGGCGGGATAGGCCAACTGAGCTATGTCCATCCAATGCACAAAAGCATTAGTAGCACAGTACAAACTCTGCTATGGAGACTTCATTTGGACTTTTGCATGCAGCTGTAGTTGTTAATGTTCCAGAAGACAGCTTAAAACTAGATAGACCAGGCAAAGGAAGAGCTGTTAGGATGATCCAGGGAATGGAAACAACCATGCAAGTGAAGTCTAAGAGAAGTTGTGTTTATGCTGTAATGAACCATAAATTCAGGTACTTACAGTTATGAACATACACTGTTTTTCTGAAAAGACAAGTGGCATAAATCAGCCCATGCAATACTCCATGCCTGGGACAGCTTGCTAGAAGCTAATCCAGCTGTTTTTACGCTGCCCTTTGTCAGCCAGCTTATGGAAGAGTTCAGCATGTGCAACCTCAGAAAGAAAATGCTGAGAGGGGATCTGATTGCTGTCCATAAATATGCTGAACGAGGAAAAGGGGAAGCAACAGAGAGGAAAAAGAGCTAATGAAGATCAAGGACTACATTGGCACCTGGACACGTGGTAAAAACTCACCATGAGCAAATTCAGACTGGAAATCTCGAAGAGGGATTTTAACCAAGCAGGATAGCTCAAGAACGGCCTTCTTCTAGAAAAAGCAGGAGCAGAAAACTTAATTAATTGGTTTTACAGTTTCATCAAACTGGAACTCAGTTAATATTTTAAAGGGATTTAATGCCACAGCTGTTTGAAATAATAGCCAACTGGATTCAGTGATCCAGAAGATTGCTTCTAATATTATCTTACTAAAATACAGTTGTAAATATGCCCAGAAAATATGCAAGTCCACCAAAAAAAAAAATCCTCTGAAAAAAAACCAAAATGGGTAAAATAAAAAAATACGTGCAAAGGGCAACATCATGGTCTCAGGAGAAAGGAGAATCTGAACTGGAAAGCAAGAGATGCATAAGGAAAGGAGAAAGCATTGGGCAACACAAGAGAGTCACCTAGTAAAAAAAGGGGTTGTTGGTGTCAGAAACGTTGTGATTTAGTGTCCTTATTAATAACCTGTAGGGAATGCGACCTGCACACAAAGGGCTCTCACTGATAACCCTGCCTTGGGAGGAACTGAAAGGTAAGTCAGGATGCAGGAATAACACAAGGTGACCAACTGAGACTGGGGAATCTACCAGAGAAAATAACAAAACGAGTTCCCACTTGTAAGCATGGAAACATACCTGAGGCAAAATCTTCCAAAACACTTGTAGTTGATGGCAAACTGCTAGCAGGCATACTGAAACACTTTGCAATGGGAGTGGGCGGCTGATTGAACGTAAGTGCATGTTACACTTTGGCTGCAAAAATGCTGATGCAATTTTAGGGTGCACTTCCCTTGGTATTTGCTCAAAGGCAATAGAGATGTATTTTTCTACATCATTTTAATGCAGATGTATTTGGAATAATGCACTCAATAGTGGGAGTTGCTGTGCATGGACAAATTGGAACAAGGAAGGTGGGAAACAATAAAAACTATCAAGGACTCTAGACTGGCTGCCTTTAAAAGTAAATTTAAAAGCTCTGCGTGTAGGAACGGTAAAGGTCTTTTCAGCCCTGTTTTTCTATGACTCCATGCTAAGCAGATACAGAGTCAGAAGATACGAATGCCAAAGGGGAGGAAACAATTTAGACCGCTACACAGACACAGAAGTGCCAAATGGGGTGAAATTAGCAATGTGAAACCACAGGCTGGCTATCAGGAAAATCTTTCAAGATGTATCCAGCTGTAGAAAAGCTGCCGGGGGACCTGGTGGAAGGCTGGTCACTCAGGATTTTTACAACAAGGCTGGACAAAATGCTAAAAAATGTACCATAGGGAGCAATTCTCTACTGGCAGAGTGGTGGAGCAGATGATCTAATAGGCTTCTTGCATCTCGAAGCTCTACAGTTCTATGATTTCTTATTGCAAAGCACAACATTTCAAGCGGAAAAATAAATAAATTGAAGGTAAAATATCAGATGGGTGAAAAACACAAAAGAGCTGGCGAATGAATGGAGTTTTGTCCTCTTGCCTTTCTGTATTTAAAGGAGTTGCCTCTGGCACATTGTTTTCTTGTCAGAGGCACTTCATTTTCTCTTTCTCTCACTTACCATTTTCTCTTTTGCTACAAAAGCAGAAATAGCCCCTTGGGACTGCTGATGTATTTCTGAGGAAAGATGCTGCTTGCGTGGTGTGGCACAGCATCAAGGCTTCGGTCAGTCAAAACATAAAAACCTCATTGTTTTCTTTGGGAATGGTTTTCTTTTTAAAGCAAGCTCCAAGCAAGTATATGCATCACAGTTATGTGCACCAGCCTATCAGTCCTGCATTGCCTTCGCCCCCATTCCAGTACAGACACTCGTTTCACCACTTTGTTCACCCACTTCTCGCACAGGTACCCTGCTCTTCGGCACATGAACCCTCCTGCAGCCAAAATACCTTTTCCTGAGCTGGTCCCGTGGACTTTGGGTCTTTGATCTGCATTCAGGCATCTCTTGGAAACCTACTTTTTTCTTAGCCAAGGACTAGTTAGCTGAGTAAGGTCAGGCCATGGACAGAATCGCAGGGTGTTGTAGGGCGGAAGGCACCGTTGAATATCCTCTGGTCCAGACCCCTGCCAGGCCAGCTACAAATCTAGAGCAGGTTGCTCAAGGTCTTTGTGTAGTTGGGACAAATTTTTGACCAAAATTTTAGCTGCATCTTCAAGGACAGAGATTCGACAACTTCTCCAGGCAGCCTGCTCCAGGGCTTTGCTGTCCTTATCAAGAAAACATTTTTCCTTTAATCCAGTCATACTTTCCCTTGATCTGCTAAGGCCTCCCTGTCCTTTCTCTTTGCTGGACTAGGCAAACCTGCTCTGTCAGCTTCTCCTTGTGCATCATGTACTCCAGCCCCTGACCATCATCAGGGCCCTCTACTGGGTTCCCACTAGCTTCTCTACATATAAAATAATAGGATGAGTTTGAATACCTGGGAAACAGTTACCAGCTGATTTTTTTTTTCTTTTTAACTGTTTATTGGGACATTTATTGTAAGTTCTAGGAAACTTATTATAAACTCTGAAAAAAAGCCTTTTTCATGTTTTCAGGAGGCTCTTTCAGAAGCATCTAACACACTGGAAAGAAATGAACTAATATTAATGGTGTTTTTCTGTGTGTATACAAGGCTGGTTTTCACAGACACTGAGCATTTACAAGTCCATACTACCCACAGGGAGGATTGTGTGTGAACAGCACGTCCAGAAGACAGGGACAGTGGTTCGGATTTTTCAATACATGTTTGGACTCATCCCATTCATCATTAGTGGGAACTGTGAGACCTCCAGTGACTTTGAAATCTTGATCAGTACATACATCCTGATGACAGGCAAATGCATTTTCAAAGGGAATAATAGATGGATTTTCAGATGTCATGGCAGCTTTGACATACAGTCATGTCAGGTAGATAGATATGTACCATCAGAATATGTGCCACTGCCCGTTACCTCGCTCTGCCCTGGGGCACTTTTATGCAGCACACTGTCCTCCTCTAACACCAAGGCACCACCCACATGAGATCAACAAGGGTAGTTCAACCTTCAGGCGCGGTTTCAAAATGCTGTCTGAGCAGGGGCTTTTTTTGCCGATGTTTGGTTGTTGGGGATTTTTGGAGAGAAGGAGCAGGAGGGGGAGATCAGTATAAGAGGGTGGTTTGTAATTGCATAGGGTGGAAAGGGTTTCCCAAAGTGGAAGCTTTAGGAGCATTTCCTAGAGACAGACTCATAATATTACCCCTGCAAAAACCGCTTTTAGGTAGCGATAATCATCTAACTCTGATTTTGGTCATGACAATACCTTTAAATTGTGTGGGCCTTTTATACAGCGAAATACTTTTTCCATTTCTTGTGCAAATTGCACTGATATTCTGTGTATAGACAAGAACTACTTTATCTGCCAACAGACTGCAGCCAGCTTCATCTGAGTAGCCGTGACTGACCATAGAGTGAAGCTGCACGCGCACAGAGAGAACAGGCTGAACAGCCTAGAGACATTATCAGGGTGTTAGAGATTCTGCCTTAAATTGCCAAACACATACTGGAGAGTTAGCCTGTCGGGACCAGCCAGTTCCTAGAAAAATGTCCTCCGGCACACAGCTAGTTTTCAGAAGATAAGCAAACCCAGTGGAGGTGCTGCCGAGTAGCAGGAGGTCTGAGGTTGCCCCAGTTTTGTTCTTCTTCCTTTTGCTATGGGTCAGTCCTTCGCAACCTCCTTCAGTCCTTTAACAGCCTGACATCTGGAGCTGGTGCCAGCTTCAGTTCAGCTTGGGACATGATAAAAAAGAGGATTAAATTCAAGCTGAACCCTGAAGCTGGCTACTGGAGCACTGAGCACAGGCTGCAGAGGAGTGGGGCCTCTTTGGTGTCAAGCTTGTGGTCAAAGATGTGCCTGGAGGGTCTGAGGGAAGGCGATTTGCCTGAAATGGCTGTCTTACAAGACGTGGGGGAAAAGAGATTCCTATTTACCTCATAAAGCTAGTGGCAGCACATACCGATTTGTCATGGTTTGTGATATTAATGAAAGCAACGGGACGTGGGGCTTTTAGATTTTACATCTCAGCTTCACATCAGCAGCTTGCTGATAGCTCCCTGTTCACAAAACAACGTGCTTGGTTCCAGCTCAGGGGATCTTCTCACCTATTTTTAGTTACCTATAGATCTGGCATATAGTCTGAGTTCATCATTTGCCTTTCCTTTAGAGTCGGTGGTGAGAGACACGACTGGCGAGAGTTATCCCATACTGTCCTGGAGGCTGGGACATCAAACTGGGGACTGCAACGCTCACCGAACTGCCAGCAAAGGTGGCAGGTGCTTGAAACAGACTAAGTGGTTTTGCTCAGGCAATTTGGGAATCTGCTTTTGTGCTCAGCTAAAGCACTGTAGGTCAGTGAGGGAAGATATGAACCATGTCTTCACTCAAAAGTTTGCCCACTGTCTTTAGAAATTACAATGAGGTATCTGGTTTTTTTTTTTGTCTAGGCATGCCAGTGCATTAACACCCTTGTTTGCATGGAGTAATCACAGGGATATAAAAAATCAATACAAGCCAGGAAGTTAGAAACACCTGCTTGCAAACACCTCTTCAGTCAAAATGGAAAAGGAAAAGCACTGAGCTCCCTCTGACTTTTTAAAAGCCTCATTTCCCTCAGTAGGTCACTCCTGACAGGTGTGAACAGGGCACTGTCCTGTTTAGTGACCATCCTGGAAAGGAAACCATAATGCATGCAGTAGATTATCCCTGATGAGAGAAGTTTGAGAATTGCATGCATCCAAAACATCAGGCTTGCAATACAGCTCCAACCTCCTGCTTTACAAAACAAAGGCTCAGCCTTTTTGTGTTGCTCTGTGCGCTGTCCTGTGGTTCTCTTCGGGCTATGTGGCCCTTGTGTTCCTACAGCCCCTGGAAAAAAATACAAATCTGAAACAAAGAAAACAATCCCAAATTCAAATATATCACCAGGAGATAAAAAGGAATAGGCTGGTGCCTTGTTTTTCCACACAGAGTGCCCATTGCTTTTGTTGACTTCAAGGCTGTAGTCACTCACAGAGAACAGGGCGATAGTATTTACATTGGGATTTCAAGGAAGACTGCTCTTATAAATTAGTAAAAGGTATGAGTCATCCCAGCACAGTGTTTGATCCAAGAGACGCAGTTATCAGCCCAGTGTAACACTCTAGCATCTGTCCAGACCGCCGCACACCCTCATTAGCACGCTATTCCTGGGAGCTAAGCAGGCTGGAGGTTGCAAAGAGGTGCTATTGTTATACCAGGAGTAATTCTTATGTTTTATTGATACCCAATAAACTGCATGTTAGCCTGAAAGCAGAGAGAGACAGAGGGAGCGGGCTGGTGGAAATAGCTGTTATACAACACTCGAACACAGGGAGTGGAACTGGTCAAATCCTTTTCAATTACTTTTTTTCAATAAATGTCAGGTTTGGGGAGGAGGACCATCTGAGTGATTTAATAATTAATAAGAACATATTTATTGCACTGTACAGCTGGAGACTTCACCTATGAATAAATCCCCCAGATAATATATTTGTGGATCTTCATAATATTTTTTTCATTATTCTTTTTTCAACTATTTCTTTTTTTGGTCTGGTCCCAATTGCCCTAGGATTTTCCCAGAAATCAACCAGATAACCACGTGGGGTAAGGGAACAAGAGTGTGGACCTCAGGCCCTTGCCCATTCAGAAGCAGAAGTGGCGTTTGCAATGATCAGGGCTTCTGGCAATGCAGGGAACCTGACTGGTGAGCTGCAGAGATTAGGTGATGCTACAGGACTCCACGAAAGACAGACAAATATGGGTGCTGTGCACAAGCTGGGAATTACTGTGGGTGTCAATTAACCTCGCAGATCACAGGGTTTATTAGGCTGAATTATTTATCCCGAAGATAAAACACTGAAAGAAAGAAAGAAAGAAAGGCATCATTAAACAGCACAGCCTTGCACAGAGTTTAGGCAGTGAACCAAGTTTCCGAACAATTTAATTTATTAGGGACCTAAATTGTACTGGATTATCAAATCAAGTGGAATAGAGGGAGGCAGTGCATTTTATGTTCAGTGCCCAGAATGTAAGAAGTGTATTATTCCATTCATGCCATGTCTCAGCCTGAGTTATGAAGAGAAGGGGATGTTTCCTCTGTAGGGTAATTTTCCATTTTTTATGCATTTTAAAAGCTGTCAAACAGTTGTCATGAAGAAAAAAATGTTGGTAGTTTATCACTGAAGCTTGAAACCTGTTAAATGTGAGTGTAGAGTAGTGCACTACATACAGTCCCAATACAACGGGAAGAAGCTTAACTGTTTGAAGTCTGTCTTTGTGGAGATTATATCCCGGCAGAAAAGGACAATAGGAGAGTTTTGCCTTGGGAAAAGAGAGACTGACAGGTCTGCATGTTTTTCCGCAATCAATATTGTAGACGGAGCTCTTCTTACACAGTGGGGTTCAATTAAAGAAAAAAACACCAGAATTTGGGGGAATTCCCCAAAGAGTTCAAATCCTTCCCGGGAGGAAGGAATGTTTTTTTCAAGATGAGCTTGCATAAAAAATTCATGCAGTGGATGGATACATTCATACAAAAAAAGATATTTGATAAATAAATAATTGTCTTAATTCTTACCGCCTCACATGGCAATTGCACATCCATACTGACCACTTTAGATTGCAAAACTAGTCCTTAGTGTAAACATCTGTAAAATTAAATCATCCAGAAAAACAAAATAAGGCAAAAGGTCACACATGCTAACTGAAGCGAGTAGTTCATACTAAAGTCTCTCACAACATCCAGGAAACAAAAAACTGCCACATGCGGCCAAGAAACTGGTACAGGGATGAACACAAAGAGACAGACAAAACACAGCATGAAAACGGGTGATAAGCAGAGATTTGCAGCCATCAGGAAAGAGAGAAGAGGAGGCAGCTGCAAAGACAGGAGGCCGGAAAAGATAGACGAATTGGGCTGGAAATATATACAGTTACGATAATGGCAATGAAAGAGATTACGTGAAGCTGCAATTAGCTAGCTGTGCTCAACTGCTATTCAGTCATACTTGCATCTCTCTCCTCCTTTTTCCCAGTATTGACTGCATGGGGAAGACAGTTATCTTTGTTGGAGAAGTGTTATGCACACGACATTTGGGCTGGGCAAATGAAGTGCCAGCCTGGTCTTTGGTCTCTGCATCTCCAGGCTATGGAGAAATGCAAGAGGACAGGATCTCAGGAAAGCCCATCACCCAGCACAGCCTGACTCCACACCGCATTCCTTCTACACTAGGAAAACAAAATCCAAGAGGAACAAATGCAACATTCCCTACCCTCAGACTCAATGACATCTTTTCTAGTCATTTCTTTGGTCCCTCTCAGTTCCTATCACACACCTTTTTTCCACTTCTGCACTGTTGTATTCTGTGTTGTCTTGCATCGTTTTCTTTCCTCAGCCAGTTCTTCCCTCAGCTCCATGCATGGGTCTGGAAACATCTCTGTACCTTTCCCCACGTGCCTGCTCCCTGACCCAGCCCCCTAACTGAGCCCCCTGCCTCCGGTCCTGCTTCTGCTTCCACCAAGAGAAACTTTTCAGAGTGTTTTGTTCATGATCTTTCTCTTCACAGTCATCTTCTCTCCTTGTGTGATTTTGTCTGTGCTAAGGAAAGCCCTAGGATACAAGGCCTCTTCCTCATTTTCTTTTCCCTTACTCTGAAGGGGGCTCCCAAAGGTTTGCTCCAGGAGTTCCTCTTGAACTGGTCCCTGGTGACAATGAGTGCGGCTTCCTCAGCTGACCAAACAGACAGGCAGAAAATACACCTCTCCACACTCCCACCTCCACCCCCTACAAGAACAGGAATCATCCTAGGAAAGCTTTTTTTGGATATTTTTTTAAAGAAAAAACAGAATCAACTCCCCTTTAGCCTATGGTGCTGCATGAGCCCGTGCTCTGGTTTGACTCACGACTGGGTTAGTCACCCTTAAGTGAGGGAACATCGGTGTGTAATAGAAAATACTAATTTTTAAGGAGTAATCTGAAAACTAGGGGCTGATGGCTGTGTTTAGGAATAGGATACAGTCAAACTGCATTGCTTTATCCCAAACCATGGTCCTCACTACACTACACGTTTCACTACCGAAGAGCCCCTCTGGGAAGGAAGCTGGTGAGTAGGAGAGCTACACAGTCACTGCAACATGAAGACAGGTTTTGGAAAGTAGTTCTTGGGCAAACACCTAGGTTTATGTGAAATGCCCTGAGTCTGGTTTATAAAGTTGTAAAATTCAGCCTTGCAGTAAAAGGAACAAAGTCATGTGCTTGTGTGTTTTTTGAGGTCTTGTCCAAAGACCCTACTACAGAAAACCCATTTAATCTACCTCAGAGGGATGAAGGGCTGAGTCAACCTCGCTAGGATTTGAACCTGTGACTCCAGGGAGCCTAATTATTGCAAATGTGGTGCTTAGACCATTAAACCCTTCCCTCCTGCTCTAATCACCTCTCAAAGAGTCCCTTTTGATCCTAGAAAGTTACGCAGCACCTGTGATAAAGGCAAAGTATTTAACAAAGTCTCTGTAAGTGGACTATAGCATTATTCATATTACAGCAGGTTTAAAAGAGCCAGGCAAGGATGAGAACATCGTGCTGTAACAAAGATTACAGTAGCAGCAGCTGTGAATTGCTTCTCAGCTCCAATCTCTGTTTTCCTTCTTCTGTACAATGGAAAAACGGAGCAAGAAGAGAGCTGAGCTAAATTGCACTTGCTCACACCGTGTTGCACCCCTAAGTGCGTGTTTGCCTGAAGGAGTTTCATCTCCCATAGCTCAGCTGCAGGTGAGCAGGCTGCATGGCTGGAGGGTGTTGGCTGAGCGAGGCTTGTCCTCCTCTGTACCCACCCCAGGTGTCTCCAGGAGCCATGAGGCTGAGAATGTTCCTCACATCTGCGCTGCAGGAGTGCAGGCGGCTTGGTGTGCCGGCATTGGGGAGGACGATGGGGAGGGCATAGGTTCTTGCCCAGCTGCAGGTAGCAGCTGAAAAAAAATATCTGTAGCAAGGACTGCTAACGAGAGCTCCTAGAGTTTCTTTCCTTATCTTAGGGTGTTGGTAGTATTTCTGCACAGTTTTGAAGGCACAAGTGAAAGCTGATGAGAATCTCATGTCTTATTATAACAAGGCTCCTGGCTGGAGGTGGAAGGAAAAGCTGGAGAGTAAAAGGAAGACATTTTTTTTTTTCAAACTCTGAGCTTTATAGAAAACACATCCCATGCTCCTTGGAGATAACATTGCAGCTAATAATTTTGCCTTTTATCCCCTGGGAGAAAAGGGAATTTTTGTTCCTCCCTCCCTCCTTCCATTACCTGAAGGGGATGCACGCCTTCTACTGCTGACGTGCAGATAGACTAAATCTGAAATGCTAATGGACTGGCAGTGTTTGCAGTGGGGTGAACGGTTTTCTGCTGGAAGGCTGGTTGGCAGGATACGGTCCTGCAGTCATTGAATCATTGTACTGAATCATAGCCATGTTGGCAGGATCCCATTCTGAGGAAGTTCACAGTACTGTCAAACACCTGCTGTTGCCATTGAATGATATTATGCAAGATCTGAAATTCTATTTATCGAGATCCCTATTTGATTTCTTTTTTTTCTCCATCCTCTTTAGTCACCAGAGTCTCAAATGACTGTGGTAAAACCTTTTCCCAAGAGCATTATACAATCCTCAGCCTGATGCCAGAATGCCAGTTCTTACAGGGTGAAAATCCGCTCTTCTGACTTTGCACTGATGTAGAGATACCAAGATAGCACAGGACACAAAGACATACAAGCCTTCCTACAGTATGCACTCTGCAGGGTTATTCAGGTGAGAAGACCCAAGAGGCTTTGACTTGCAGAGGTCCAGCCACCCTTTTTTCCCTTGAAAGCCCTGGTTGTACAGCCTGGTGGGAGAGGGCAGTACTATAATAGGTCTTATCTCCTAGTCTTCTTAGACAGTGAGTTTTTCAAGATAAGAGACTTCTTGAGCCACTGTGATTGGAAGCTTGGCTTACACACACCTAGGAAGTGCAGAATACCACGTTATGAGAATTAGAGAGCAAGTATATTCTTCTGTTAGCTTATAAGATATAAAAATCTGAAGTGGTATTTCCTTGGCTTGCTCCGTACCTTCTGTCCTACCATACAGTCCACTTCACCCTGATTTTTTGGAGTCCTTTCCAAAAGTAGTAGTTCACATCTTAAGAAATCATCTGGAGCTCCAGCCTGCTTCTTTGGCTTTACTCCCAGCCCAGCTGGCATCAGGCACCACTGTCACATCTCTGCCCCAGAGCAGCCCCAGCCCTCCCAGCTCTCCAGCCACCTGCATTATAACCAGATCTGCTCCTTCTCTTTACTCCCATGGGTCTGCCCTTCTCTTTCCTGGAATCCTCTGATTTTGGCTATTTTACTCTGCAAACACCCCTGACTGGCTGGCTCTTTCCTTGACGGACGGATCTGCTCTCTGCGCAAGAAAGGTCCCTTCCTGTCCAAACTAAACTATCTGCTTGGTTAGTGATTCATTAGGGGATGTCAGCAAGTTATGCCAGGCTGCAACAGAGCTCTTCCTGTCAAAGCCCAGCCTTTCCTGACGGTTCTTTCTTGAGCAACTGGATAATATTGTTACCTTGCATCAAGCTCACAGTCTGGGTGTGAACTTCTTTTTGTCTTCTCACATCCAGCCCCTACCTTAAATTCTCACCTTTTTTTTTTTATTTTTTTTTTAAATAAAGTAAAATCCATACTCGGTTATCCAGTTACACAAATAAAACTCTCAACCAGGAGCTCATTATCTTGGGTCTGTTATTGCAGCATCCTTTTCTTTAGCAGTAACACACTATTGCCTTGCCAGTATTCCTCTAGAGTACCGCTGCAAAGATCATTTTTGTAGCCTGTCTGTCTCCCCTCTCTTGGTGAATGCCTCCACCGGCTGCCCTTTCTCTTTTGTGTAAAGACCCTGCACACCCCTATGCTGTCATCTTCTTTTCAGCGCTTAAAAGGTGACTTCTGTCTCCTGTTTGCCCATGATCCTAGTCTCTGCTACCCCCTTTGAATCTCAACCAGTCCCTTTTCTTTCATACCACGTTGTCGTCCATGGTACCCCTTGGAGTTTCAAAAAAGCATCTCTCCAAATAGGTGTAAAAAGCACCTTATTATTGTCCTTCAAATCCTTCCTCTACACTCACCATGTATAGGAGTGCTACGAAAGCCTTCCTAATAGTAAAGCTGGCAACGTGTTCTTCATGATGACAAAAGTCCCTCTCCAGCTGTTCGTTTCCCCCTTCCCTCCTCTCACAAGAACTTAGCATCTCTTCAGGAGATTGTGACACAATCGGATTTAACAACAACAACAAAAAAAAATTCAAAGAGATAACTTTGAAAAAACCCCAAACCATCCGATAAACAAAAAAAAGCCCTACAAAAAACTCCAAGCCACACACACAATTTTACACATGTATTTTAGAACAGAGCTGCACAATTAGTTTGTATTTGTGGGAGGGAGAGGAGAGATGTGAGAGAGAGAGGAGGGATGTGACTGAACCTGCAGCTGGAATATAAGATATCAGTTGCAGGGACATCAGCAACTAGGATATCAGCAATGCAGAACTGTGCCCAAAACCACTTGCTCCCCCCCAGTCATGCATGAAGCCTGTGGCAGGGCAAGGGCTTGGACCAGTCTCACAGATCCTTGGTTAGTGCCAAGCACTCAGACATTAATCACCTGCAAACTTGCTGTGCTGTCTTCAAGCTGATACAAGCTATTCACTTCTCAACTAAGAGCTGGGAAACAATGGCTTTTAAAACCAGGAAGCAAGATGGTAATTAACATGACCTGTCTATCACCTAGATTATTAAACTGCATGATAAATGTTTTGTTCCTGAAGATTAATTATGCAAATCTTCACAGGAGTCTTGCACAACCGAAGGAAATATTAATGTTTGTTCATCAGCTCCGATTTCTTCTCTCAGCTACTTCCTAAAGGTTGTTTGAGCTCTAGTTTGCTATCAACGTCACACAATTGCCATTAACAATAGTCACAGTGCTTTTTGCTGCAAGTAGCTAACATCTCTGTGTGCACGGGGTTGACTAGAGCTTGTAATGGTGTTTCAGGCAAACACCGTCTGGATCTACAGACATGGCAGGTCAGGAGCTGCAGCTCTGGCTGAGGTTGCATTGAATATAACCTGCTCTTCATTCTGTGACCATGAGTTGACAGGTGATTAATGGAAAACACTGCTTTGTGAAGAATAAAAGACCCTGAATCTTTAGGCCATTGGAACATTGCAAGGTTTTTTGGGATAGTTTTTCACTAACACAGATGCCATTTAGAAAAACAACTTTTAAGTTTAGCATGGGCTTCTTAGAGCTTCTTATGTGCTGCTAGCAAGCAGAAGCGGCTGAGAAGTACTAATTTTGCAAGAGATTTCATCAAGTCTAATGCAACTGCTTTCAGCATGTCCAAAGCTAGGCTCAACAGAGAAATATTTTGAGGAGAAGGTACTTTGTAATCTCTAGCGCTAAGTGAATAAGCAGAGCAAAAATGCCTCATTTTTAGAGTTCTATATCCATAAACTATTAGTCTAAATATCATTCACTAGAACACCTTGAAAATGTTAAGGCAGGATTCTGGCCTCAAGGTTAGTGAGTCATGTATGTGACAAGTGGAACTCATCCACCACTCCATGTTCACCCTGAAAATTCTGTGTACAAGCAAGTCACACACTCCTTGTGTTCAGGAGGGACAGAGGCACTTTAAGGGTCTGATTTATCTCTGAAGTCTTTAGGGTGAGATGAAATGTCTACTCCATGCCATTAGTCCTAAAGGAAATGAGGTGTGTAGTTCAGATGTAGTATTTGCATTTGGTTAGAAAAGCTGAGCTGTTCCAGTCAGGGACTGTCAGGGGAATGCTGGTGTTCCAAATGACCATAAAGCCCATATCTATACCTGCCTTCCAGCTGAGACCTCTCTGTCAGTACCAAAGTGTTAACATGAGCCTGTGTTTTGGGGACTTGGTGGAAATGCGGTGATGAGTTCAAGCTCCAGCTGCAGTTTTGTCCAGCAGCGTCTCCACTGCTCAAAATCACAGGCTTGTGCAAGAGCCAGAAATGAAACTGCAGGGGGAACCCCCCATTACAAATGCACAAGAAATGCTATAGGATGAAAACAGCATTTCCACTCAGCTGGAGGGAAACTCAGCTCCTTCCTTACCTTAGGAGACCAGGAAACAAGAAGTTTAAACAAGGAGCAACTGTGCAGCTTAAGTTACAAGGGAAGGTGAGCGCAGCTGGCCACACAGATTTAGATTCAGGATTTCTCCTTTGTGCTATAGGCCTCACAGCCATATGACAGTCTATCTTTGCTACATAAAGAAAAAAAAATCTCATTTTTGCTGGAGCTAGAACATGGGAAACTAGCACGAAAAATCTATGTCTTGTTGATCCCACATGTCTCAATACATTGTTGACCCTGAAACATAAAAACGGGAATATAAGATACCATTGATTTTCAGTCCTTCCCTAATGATGATGTTAACAGAAAAACCCAGCTACCTTGTTTGTTTTATACAATCCCCAAGTGCCTCCATGGTTCCTCGGGTGCCAAACCCATCACTTATTAACACCCTCTTCCCCCGGGCTCCTTGTGGGACCACTTCTTCGCTGCCGCTACTGGCTTTTGAGCATAACTGCACAAAATTAAAAAAAAAAACGTGTTAAAAAAAAAGCATGCAAAATGCAAAATTAACATGCAAACAAACAACAGGGGCCACTCTACTGATTATATTTTCACTGTCATGTTGTATTAATTAAAGCTTCCTATCCCTTAATTAAAGTGAAGCAGCCAGAGAATCTCCACCACGTTGCACATGGTGACTGAATCAAAGGGTGTTTCTGAGGGGTTTACAACCGCACTGCCAGGTAGTACCCAGGGCTTTGAGTGAAGAGGTCATCTTGATCAATGGCATTCAGAGCTTGGATCCAAATTTCCACAAGGTATAGGCTTGTGACCCAAAGTTTTGGTCTGGCCTCATCTTTAATTAGAACCTGTTTTGGCTTTCCCTAATTCAGCTGCAATACATGGCGTGGACCTCCTGCATATTCAGATGACAACTAATGAGGATTTTTATTAAACTTGAGCCTCGACCGGCTGAGAGGAGTGAACAGCTTTTTAGCATCAGATGGAAAAGACTTTTGCCTCTGGAATATTTCTCAGCACAGAGAAAAGAGCTGGGGGAGGAGAAGGTGATGGGAATGCTGTCAGTGCCACCACTAATGGAGCCTGCCTGGGGCACACTGTTCAGTATCCCTTGGAAGGTGACCTTGACTGCTAACATTTACATTTTAGCAGCCATTTGACATATTTGATTGTGTCTACAGCAAAAAAATGCACAGCTCTGGGAGAGACATGTAGCTCAGATCAATGTCTTCAACGCCACTGTCTCCTCTTGTCCTGCTGTACTCTGATGTTTTCTGTTTAGTCTGAAAGTGCATGCTACAAGAACACCAACGCACTGCCCCTGCTTATTAATGCAGGTAATTGCTCTCATCAGGCGCCATCCGCACAGGCTACCTCAAGGTACAATCTGCAAATTAAAGACCTTCTCTAAACAATTAAGACATTCAAATTGGTAAGAATAGTGCTCATTGTCTAGTGAACCAAACAGCTGGCCATTATTATTTGCCTTCGATGTCATTTATCAGCCTCGGACATGTGGGAGAGGCTGTAGATGTCTGCTAGAGGTATCGCTGGGTCGGGTCCTGGAAAGCTTTGCATCTGCAGCTCCTGTCATTTCCTTACCCCACAGGATCTGTCTTGCAGAAGGTGGAGATTTGACAATAGCTCCCAGTCCTTATTGCCACATGTTTCGGAAGCTCAGCAGATGGCTGTGTGCTCTTACCACCTGGCCAAAGGGTGCTGTCGCCCTTCCAAACAAATGGCATTAGCAGCTCTGAGGGACAGGCCAACCCACCGATGCTGATGTGCTTCAACTCACGATATAAGGACGGCTAAGAGCACACATGGGGCTAGAGATGATGGCTTACCAGATGGGTGGTAATTTGTTAAGCTGCTGTAGTGAAAAAGCTTTCAATTGAGTATTCATACCCTAAGATCTTCAGCCAACATAAGAGTCATTTAGTTTGCCTTTAGTATAATTGGAAAAGATGGGAAATTCAATTTTTAGGCCATAGTGTATGCCAGTCCCTTTATTTGCTTTGAAAATAAAAATCTCCCTCTCCCTTTCCTCTCTGCTGCTGAAAGTTCAATCACTTATAAAAACAGTGATGCCCTTTGTCCTGGCACATTACTCTAATGCTAAAATGTATGTTATATTAAATATTAACCAACCGCAAATTGGTGCAACATTTAGCCAAGGAAAGAGCGGGCTTCGTATTGTCAGTGGCCTGTTTCACTCTTCTGATAGCTCAGTACTTTGCTCTTCAGCTAGCTTACCCTGTTACTCTGCCTCTGTCAGCCTTGAGCTTGAGGAGCATTTGGCATCTCCTGAAATCAGCTCCCTTTTGCATCCCAGTGTATGTCCATCAGGACTCTCCATTGTGGGCAACATGGCCTAGGGGCTGAGCTGGTGGATTGAGCTCTGGATTTTAATTCCATTTGGCAACTGTCCTCCCAGGTGAACATAGGAAAATCTTTTAATCTGCCTTGTGCTTCTGTTTCCCAGGTGTAAACTACAGGAGGAGAAGCATTGGTGTTTCAGTTGCTAATACTAAGGTTGTCCCCTCACTTTGGGACATAGAAAAAAAAACGTGTTGTAAAATCCCATGCTGGAGAATCTTTGTCAAAAATAATTGCATCCAGTTACAATGTTGGCAAATTCTTAAATATGACATCACTTCATTCAACATACCTGGAGATGATGAGTGGCATACAGGCTACAATTACAGTGTGAGATGAATAACTGGCTGATTAATTGAATGGTGGCGATTTTTCAGAACAAGATACGTAACACTACCTTTATGTGCATGGCAGGAACCTCAGGCCTTAAAATAGCTTCCAGGTTCCTGGGCAAAGTAGGCTGGTCACTGAGGGCTGGGAGGGAACAGTGGGAGGATCCACATAGTGTCGGGGTGACAGAAGTCCAACCTGCTAGGGACAAGGATGGCGCACACTAGGTACTATGGCCATATTGCAGTCCAGTCTCTCTTATCCTTCCTGATGCCAGCAGAGACAAGATGTAAAAGTTTGCAGTCAGATTCCTAATTAACATTCCCCCAGTTTCTAGGCTGTGATCCTGTCCTTGCAGCTCCAGCTGTACCAAACTGGGCAACCTCTAGTCTTGCAAAGTTGGCCCAATGACCCGTGTTTCCCCAAAACCCTAGTGATGCTGGAAAAACACTCTGAGGCTTCAGAGCAGAAGCCAACCCTTGGCAACTCAGGGTTGGAAAGAAACTCTTTCAATAAACAGTTTGTCCGCTGACGGGGTTGTGTCCTTGAAGCACTAGGTACCTGTCTTACCGAGCTAACTGAATAGAGTGGGTGAGAGCTCTGTGTCCCATGGTGTGTGAAGTCCTCTGCCCATGAATTAGAAATAACAGGAATAAACTGAGCCTCTCTGTCTTCACTGCCTTCCTTGCTTGCTGCTCTGAAGTGTGGCTGAGAGAAGAACCACCGAGGCACTTCTGCTGGGGCAGGAGCCTGGGCTGGCTGTCCTGGCCATATGGCCAGGCTTGCCTATCAGGTTCAGAGCCAAGCTAAGGAAAAGTGCTGATGGCTGTGGTCAGGAGCCAGTGAGGCGGTAAGGTCTGAAAAGTCATCCAAAAGTTAGAGTCACTGAGAGCAACCCACCCCACCATGCCTGGGTGCCAGATCTGCTATCAGCACAGCTCTGGATCTGCTGATTCAACACAGGTTGCCATAGGAGGGAGAGCTGAAGCATTAGCCTGGACATTTCAATATCTAGAGGATTTAAAAAAACTCAAAAGTCCTATTCTGTTTCTGCAAAGAGTTAATTCTCTCTTAAGAAAAATAATGCAGTAAAAAAATCTTTCCATTGTCCAGGCCCAAGCTTTTGAGATGCTTCAGTGGGCTACAGGGAACTCTCTTTAGGATAGAGTCTGTCTGGCTGAGCTGTCAGATTGACTGCTAGAGGCGCAGCTGAGTTTCAAATGGACTAGCAGCGTGCATGCGAGACACATCCCAAAAAAGGAAGATGTTTGACAAGTGAAGTGTTTTTATTTTATGATGGAGAACGAGCAGGAACATCAGACAGGTAAATCGCCCTGCCAAGCATGAGAGTTCCTGACTGACAGGCTCATTGCCTGCCCTGCCTGCTTGAGAGGATCCAGCATTTATTTCTAGTGAAAAGCAACTGTTTAAATTGCCGTTTGCTGACTTTTCATTACTGATTGTAATTGCAATGTGCAGGTTCAGAAGAGCAAAGGGAAGGCTTTGCTTTGCGGGTACAGGAAAGTGGGAAACAACTCTTCTTGAACAGAAATGAAGGAAGCTGAAGGGAGTAAAAGAAAGCTTGCAAATCCTCAGAAATCAAAACCAAACAATCTGAGGGAGAGAGACAGAACCAACACTGACATTTATCAAAGTTTAGCAATTACAATCACAATATACCAGTTAGAGTATACATCGAGGATTGACTCCTACTAACCTGCTTTAGCCATTCAAGTATTTCAGGAATTCTGAAAACATAGCACTGTAAATTGAGGTCGTTTACTACCATGCTATGATACAAACATTTCTGATTGAGTATTTTTGTCTGAATTATATGATAAAGAGACCCAAATAAAAAACAGATCAGAAAGAGAGCACGAGGACACCAGATAGTGTGATATGGAGTTGTTTACCCAGCCGAATGTGAGATGCTTTCTTTAGTCACAAGTGCGAAAGCCACCAGTGAATGTGTCCTTTCAGCCTGAATGGGTGAAGAAAAAACCTTGTAGCACAACATCATGTATTTTGTATGGACTCTATTCAGCAAAGTGTTTAAACATGTGCTTTAATCTATAACTATTCAGCAGTTAAGTACTTAACTTGTACTAAAATCCAGGAGAAGATAAAGATGCGCTGAATCAGAGACTATACACTGCATATTTTACAGCAAAACTATTTTGGCAGTGCTTGAAAACACTTTAAAAATTTTATTGGAGCTGTTTTGAGATCTCTTCGCTTTCCAAGCCCTAGTTATTGTAAGGTGAACTGTAGACAGCTCAGAAGGAAGGAAAGAGTAAACTTAATCAATCCAAAGTGATTCAGAAGATGTCCAGAATAACTTTGCTGTACACAGGAAAAGGTTTCAGCTTTGAAGTCTGATATGTGGAGCATATGCAGTCTAAGGCAGAAGCTGGTGTCTCAGCAGAAGGCTTTGAAGCTCCCCTTTCCACCACCAATATAAAGTTCACATTTCTAGTCAGAAAAATTATACAGTATTTGATCCTCAAGCAAGGCTTGGTACAGAACTGAGCCCTGCATGTGGTGGCAGTCAAGACAGGGTAACTCCAGGGGTGAGAGCAGGAAGGATCTTTGGAAGGAAATAAATAGGCAGGATATCCAAAATGGCAGCAGCTGGAAGCTGCTCCGAGGTGGGATGTCAGGGTGAACCCCCTGGGAGATGCGATACTGCACACAGGGCAGGGGAGGAGGTCAAATGTGCAAGTCCCCGCAATTTGTCAGGCGGCTAACACCATCATTACCTGGGTGCGCGTGCATGCGGGCATGCTTGCCTATAAATTACACTCACAAATTTCCAGGCTAAATGTCCTCTTATTGGCAGCACAGAGCACTGCACCCCCCCTATTAGGAGATATTGTTTTATAATGAGCAATACAAGTTAGCTCTCATGGTGTGAGGCTGCAGATGAGTCACTGCTGAAATCAGCAGCAATGTCAATAGTTTTGATTTTTCTGCATATTACATATTTTTCCTTTTTTCTGACATCACTGGGAGGAAGAGCATAGGAAGAAGTGTGGGCTTGAAAAAGGAGCTAGAAGCAGAGGAGGGGTCTGAGGGTGGGACAAGGGAGACACAGCGGAGAAGAATAGGTCCCTCATTTCTGTTGTTATCCAATGCCAGGTTCAGGAGGGAGATATTCAGGAGACAGATGCTTCTTGAGACTCCCTGGCAGGCGAACTTCTGTGCTGCCTGCAGCCATGCTGGACCTCTCCAGTGTTGTCATTTTTGGCAAGGACCCTGCTATTAGAGAGGAGCCAGCTCTCCATACATCAGGGACACAGAGGCACCAGCCTCAAACAGCGGGTATCACCGGCTGAAGCGCGCCCTGCAGCAGGGTGCAAGGCTATTGCAACATCACTGGAAGAAAGGAGGTGAGAGGAGACAAAAAAGTCTTCCAGTTCCCAGTGGAGACAGGATCAGGCCCATAAGGAAGAAAAACCAGCGGACCTGGCTGCAAGAGCAGTATGTGACTTGTCGTGGCTGCATTGCCCTGGCATTCCCACAGCCATCCCGGGGTTGGGATGAAGGCACTTTCTGTCAGCTAGCAGCTGCCACTCTCAACACTATAGATAGCTTCCAGGACTGGGAACTCAACAATTGAGAGCTTCCAGGACAGGGAAGCAAGGAATAGCAGTAGATGCCACTTGTCCAAATCAGATACAGCCAGAAGCCTTGGCAGTGGCATTGCCACCCCTTGTGCACGCTGTTGTGCTTCGGTCACAGTGAGCCTGCCAGGGGGGGCGAATAAGAGAGGGTGGTGAAAACAGCAAAAGTGTCAACGCTGTGAAATGTAAACAGGTTTAAAATTTCCTATGCAACCTTCACCTAGTTCTTTCTTAAGAGTCCAGTACGCCCATTTCTCTGGGCCTCTCCCTCGTTACTCTCAAAACAGACATTTCTACCCTGTTGGAAAACATCAGCTGCTGCACCGGTACCTCCTCCGAAAAACAATGAGGAGGGTTGGCACTGAGATGGCAGATAACAAACACGAGGTAATGCACACTGAGAGAAACCATTTGAACTACTCATATGCATTGCTGGGTTCTGAATAAACTGTAACCATTTAGAAAAAAGGTCCAGGCAGCTCACTGAAAACCTCTGCTATTTTATGTTGGCCATTGTTTCAGACTCTATGGGAGAGGTTTTTTTAATATTATTTTTGTGCCATTATATAAATTGAAGGTCTTTGTTCCATTCTGGTCATTTCAGATCCAAAAAGAGATACGGTAAAAATAGCAGGGGCCTGGGGACAGGTGACAAAGAGGATTAGAGGGATGGGAAAGCCAGTGTGTAAAAGAGATTGAGACATCGGATTTGTCACAGTTCCAGGGTTAGCTGCTCCTCTGACCTCTTTCTAGTACAGAGACAGGCTCTGCTTTTTCAGGCCCCTGGTGGGAGTCTCTCTATCTGTCTGTGCCTTCCCTGCAAACAGCTCCCTGACAGCTTAGTGAACCTCTCTTTCAAGGAACTTGCTTTTTAATGTCCAGCATCCTTGGGATTTTTTGGCTCCTGGCCTTGACAAAAGAAATACACAATCGGACCCTGGAAATAGCATCCTCCCAGCTCTGACTGCCTTGTCATGACCCCTGACATGCTAATTGCTAATCTGGAGGTGCTGTGCAGCCTTCCAGATAGTTCCCCAATAGTCCTGCTATAAAATTAAACCAACATTTATACAGAGTAATCTCCACTGCCACCCAATCACATGCCTTATTCTTAGAGACTTACAAAGCAGCCCTGCATCCTCCACATGGTGGTTCAGCGGTGGTGACCCCCACTTGAAGACCACAAGACTTGGTTCCTATTTTTAGCCCCATCACCACCTGCCTGTGTGACACTGCATTCTTGAGGTGGGGTTCCCCTCACCTAACATTGGCCATCTAAACCTGAGGGCCACTCCATGAATTATGCCTCCTACAGCCACGGGGGAGAAAGAGCTGCAATGGATGACTTACCCAAAGCCTGTATCTCAACACAAACTGAGGACACAAATTCCCCTCAGGAGGCTTTTGTCTCTTCATGGATGTGGAGGGAGGCCAGATGAGTAGCCAAGGTCAGGCACATTCTTTTTATAAAGTAGGGTTTATGTATAGCTGAATTGTTGTATGGGTATCCGTAGGTGACACCAGTTCACTGCCATCTCCTACAGCCCTCAGCGGGGAGAGGGCAGAGTTTCGTACAGCTCACAGCTGGCTAGTTATCTGCATTAGCAGGCTGTGGGGCTCAGGACCTCCATCGTCTGTGACATGGACTGTCAAGGCTTGAGGGTTAGACCTGAATGCCTAGGAAGTGGCAGACACAGCCATTAAAAGTCTGGGTGGAGGAACTGTACGTCCTCTGCTCCTCCTCTGTAACCAGCCAGGTGTTAGCAGGTAGACAAGGGAAATTGCTTTGTTCTTCATCACTCAAAACTGCAGAGCTGAAGGAGGATGACCAGGAGAAACTCACCTGAGGCTGTACTGGTCCCCAGGGAAGATGGACTAAGTATTCCTGATCCACGGAGAGATTGCCACTAGGCTTGTTTCAAGGAAACATAGAAGGCTGAATCCAAAACCACCTAGTGTCTCTTACTGATAAGACTGTTCCAGGTTAGCTTGCTGCTGTCAAAAGAAAAGCAAGCACTGAAGAGTGAAGATGTGATCACCAATATGTAAACCTTCTGGCTCTAAACACCCTAGTCTGGGAATGATTTTGTACTCTGAGTTGATGTCAGTTGGTCTCTCAACCAGCCCAAGAGAAAAAGCAAAGTGGCATCGGGTTACTTTTGGCTCCCAATTGCTTACGTGTGTCAAACATCAACCTGACGCCACCAAGGTGTGAGTGGCTCTCTTCCTAGGGAAGCAACGAAGAAAAAATTCAAAAGATATCTTCTTGTAGGGGCAACGAAATCCTTGTGAAGAGTTAATGGAGAAAGATGTTACTGTAAAAAATAAAGAATGAGTTGTGCCTTCAAATCTCCTCAACTATAGAAATGTAAAAATCACTTCATTTTTCATTTTTCATTTTTCATTTTCCATATTAACAAGCCTGTTTTGCAGAACTGCCCTTCTTTTATACAAACACTTACCATGGTACATACCCTTCCTTCTTTCGCTGTCATAAATTATCTTGTGGATGCTCCCTGTGAAGTTGCTAACTGTCCTTTTGCTATTAATCTTGGCTCTACCTTTTCCTAGAGTGTATCTCCTTGCTGATCCATCTTAGGCAAGCAAGACAGTGCTTTGGACAGGGCTCTGCTTTCCCCAGGGACTGACACTCTTGTTAGCTATAAAATGTCTGTAGCAATGCACCTTTTAATGATGCTCCCCTTTAGCTTTTACCGGGCTCATAGCAAGACTTGTACTCCATTTTCCTGTAATAACTCAACTGCCACCATGTTGGTGCTCCTGACAGTTACATCCTTACCAAGACTTTCGTGACTTGCCCCAGCTGGAGCAGGGAGATGCAAAGTGACTGCCGTGCTCTGGGGAAGTGATAAGGGCTCACCTCTTCAGTGACCTGCAGTATTTCCACTGGGGATGCGATAGGCAGCAGGCAGCAGCAGAGCGGATGAATTAATGCTCCCTGCAGCTCCCTGGGGTGGTGTTATTCACTCATTTTCCTACACATCTTTCTGCAGACCTCAGCCCATACATGGTTTGTGCCATGTTTACCACCTTAACCTCTTCCTTTAGTGGACTATCAAACTAAAGTCAAAGAAAATTTGTTCCCTATACTAGATGCTCAAACAAATAAGAGAACTCTTGAGCTGAGTGATTTCAGATGGTAAAATAATTGGTGTAACTCTACTGGGCTAACTATACGCATGCAGAATGCAGTCAAAGCATTTATGCCCTTTACCTCCAAAGGACACATCTCTACCTAGTAATCTACAAGAGCATTTTTGCAGGCTCAGCCAGTGGAAAGAATTGATAAACACTTGAGCGACCCTCATGTATATTTCATCTGGTAGGCAAGGGTGATGTGTACACATGCGCACATGCGCACGCACATACGCACCAGCCAGAACCTACAATTCTTCTGTCTTTACATAATACCTCTAACATATATTTAAATATTACAGACTATACAAGCACCTCCCCACCTTGCATACTGGGGTGGGGGGGGACAAGGAGGTGCAGCATGACAAGGCAAAGGCCGTGCATAAAAAGGTAATATGTGGGATCCTGTTTTATTTCTACAGGTCAGTACCTGCTGTTGGTAAAATAGGAGACTAGTGTTCTCCCAAACCCAGGCAGTCTCAGGCATGTTTGTTTCAGAGATGAAGGTAACGCCTGCAGGGTAGGATGGATTTCAACAGCAGCCACATTGAGAACAGAAACCAGGATTTTTTTAAGAACAAAACAAAACAAAGCAAAACAAACATCTTTCTCTGAACAGCAGGACATAGAAATGTCAGAACATCTCTTCCTGGAAACATTCAGTTTTCGCGAGTCCAGGACTCTTGTCCTAACTGTGGAAATTCCTGAATCCACCAGTCCAGCAAAAGTTACCTTTCTTCCCCTCTTTTCTTCTCTCTGCATCCCTCTGTATTAATCACCTATAATGCAGGGCATGTTGCATCTGGCATGATGATATTTTATATATTGATAAAGCAGGCTAGGTCACGTCACAGATACTCCACACTTTCCTGTTTTCTTAAATACGAGCTCTCAAAAGAGACCTTGGAAGTGGTGCGCTGAGACTGTAGGAGCACCATGGCTGGCGTGGAAGTCCTGTGGCTGACAGGAGCCTTCCAGAAAAGTGACTTCTTGAAGTCTCCCTTGCCAGGCCCAGACACCACTCCTACGTTGCACCCTACAAAGCAAGGAAGGTGGTCAGCCATAAGTAAAATCTAGAGACTAAATACTTAGAACAGGACATTTTTTATTTTCGGGATACTACACTTCTCAAGTTTTATAAACTTAATGAATATTTTTCACTGATAACAGGTAAGTGCATGCAAAGCTAGTAGCCTTCAAAACTGGGGGGTATGTATCCCTCTCACCAAGACTCAGTTGGCAGCTGCAGACGCAAGGGACAAATTTTAAGGAACTTCTCCCCAGAAAAATCTAGGAAAACTGTAGTGTGCTTTCTCATCTTGGAAGAGCTGAATCCATTGCAAACAGGGATCAAATTGCTGATGAGCAATATTCTTACTGAAGGGAGAAAAAAACCCCACTCTGACAAGGTAGAGGAGCAACACAAAATACAACTCCAGCTCGAACAGTTTCAGTGTTCTGGAGGAGGCTAGTGCCTTGCTTTTCCCATCATGCTGTGACCTTCCCTCTCAGTCTGAGATTATTAATTTTTGACAAGTTGTGAGGACTGATTTAGGCTGATCTGATCTGATGGAATGACCTATTTCTATTACGTGCTCCCTCTCTGCTCCTGCTGCTCACCTTTCTGATGGCCACTCTGGGTAACTCCCACAGCTCTGCTAACAGCTTTTGGTATTTCAGCTCTTGGAAGAGTACCCATAATGGTGAGAACGGAACACAATTTCTCAGCTCACAGAATTTTCTAAAGCCATTTCTTCTGTCTCACACACACCTCACAGGAAACCCTTGCACAAAAATCATTTCAAAATTTTTTCCTAGGCTCTAGCCTTCCAATGCTGGGAAGTATGGCTGTTGATTTGATGAACCCAGGAACATTTAGGTAGAGTTAGCTGGATTAAATTTCTGTGTGCTATTCCACCTTCCAAGTTTTCTTCACTTAATGTTATCACACCCATTGTAGCAGAAATACCCCTCAAAAATATGCAAAACCATCAGACTGCAGGCTAGCACACCGGTTCTTGACATGTCTCCTCCCTTCTCTCCACCTGGCACCAGCTGAGGGTCACTCCTACAGGATCCCTACCGTGGGAACATGGGGGGCTGCGGGAAGCAGAGTGGGATGGGGCTTGTCTTCACTCTCCTCTTCCGTAAGTTACACACATCTGGGTAGGGTTTTTTTCTGGAACAAGTGTGCACCATCTGTCCAGGCCATGAAGCTGTCATAATCTGTCCATTCTTGGACATCTTTTATGACTCATTGTTAGAAACAAACCAAAAGCTCCAGAATTTTGGGGATCATGCAAATCTTCCTTGTTTTTTTGCCCTGGGATTAATCTTCTTCTTTTATTGTTCATTGGTATTTTTTTTTTCTCCACTCTGCAGGCTATTGCCCTTTTCAAACTGCTTGACAGAACACTGCTCCATGACACAATGCTGACAAGCAAAATATTGAATGGGTAAATGCTATTTTCTAAAACAATATGGGACAGCTCACCACCAGAAAATGGACCATGACCAGAGACACTGGGAGAAACACCATCACCCTCTCAGGTCAATGCTGGCACTTGATATAACATTGGTATGTAGGGGTCTAAGTGTCTTAAAACAGGATTCTGAGCCCTAAAAGATATAATGGAAAGGTTTAGATTTTTTACATGTAGTCTTTATACTAGGACAAGCTGAACAAGCTTTGAGTTTTGTTATTGATTCTGACCTAATGTGATATTGATATGAATTTTAAATGCTGCATGTAGATAGAAAGGGTGCAATGAACAGATCAAATATAGTCTAGTAACACTAATCCAGGCAATTTTGTATTGTATAACATGATAAAAATTCTACCTTACTTGGATCCCGTGTATGAAGCTCTAGCAGGTATGTGATTTTTATGTTCTCATGTCTAATCAATATATCTTGTTTTTTTGGATTGGTCTCAGAGACACTGTCTAAGGACTGATGAAGCTTAAATGCTGGGACTTTACTTCACACTGCTGTTTTTCCTTCCATTTCTGTATAATCACTGTCATTCCGGAGAGACTAGGTATTGTATATTGAGGAACGTATTCACAGGCCTTTTGTGTTTGCCTTCATAATAATAATAATAATAGCAATAATAAAAGTACTGGTGGTAGCAATAGTACAAGCAGTAATAAAAATCTAAATACTTGTTCTGAATAGCATCCTATTGTGTCTGCACTCTAATCTTTGTAAATGCTGGTCATCTTTTGTCTTCCTAGAGCTAGAAGATGCTTGCTTTCCTCTTTCAAGTTTTTCTTCACAGAAACTCCTTTCAGGGTCGAGGCATTGTTGGAAGATAACAACAGTGGCTTTGAAATTCATCATTTAAGCTGGTGAGCGACAAACACCCTACTCTGCTCCTGGGAGAGTAGCTGTGCGTTCACTTAATGAGGTAGCTGAAGACATCTCTGGTCCTTTTCCCACTTTGAGCCCAAACGCCAGAGGCAAAATGGTGAGCTTCCCTTGCATGTGTGCGAAGATTTCAAGCTTTGTGTCTCCGTGCACTTAGAGCTGTTGTCACCTTTCTGGAAGGGTCATTTTGCCTTGCATAGTTATTAAATCCTGTTTCCTTTGTTCTACCCAGATCAATCCTAGGCCAACGTGTTGAAGAAGAGATGTCTGCTGAGAAACACTTCTTCATAAAATGGAGTAAATTGTTGTCAGGCAAGGGCAATATAAGCTTGACTGTATTCTGCTCCTTTTTGAGTGCATGACATCTCTTGGTGAGAGGGTAGCTGGGTCTGTGTGGCCATTACGCCTGTTACCATCCATGCAGAGTAGCAAGAAGAGCACAACTGTACCAATTATGATAATTGCCCAGTTCAGTGGCACTGAACAGGGGCAAACAGAGAAGTATCACTTAGTCATCTTTGTATGCAAGATACTGCAGACAACTATATGGGAACAAGGAACTCTCCACCTACCTGAAAAGATGCCTTGACCTGAAAAGCTCATTTGCTTCATCCGTGGCTGTGTCTTATGCACTACTTTCGTTACAATAAGCACTTCAAATATTTACTTCAAAAAGGCTCCTGGAAAAGAGAGCCTATGTAGCATCTCTGTATGTTACATTTGGAGCATATGCTCGAAGAGAATTCTTGTAAACTCTTCTTCGTGTAGCACTTGGATAATGAGTATGCCTGAAATGCTAAATATAGGGTGAATGTCATATGCACAGGGAACAATTCATCCATGAGATATGTTACAGATTTATGATGCACAGCTCACTAGGTTTTCTTATCTGATTCAACAATGTTTCAATGAAGGCAGATCGTCAAACAGGAAAAGAGGCAAAGAAAATCCAATCCATTTATTCGGAAGGATCCATTCTTTGCATATGACATTGTGTTGGGGAAAGCCTGCTTCAAGTCAAGGTGTATGCAATTGGTTTAGGCGACAGTTTGATTTGACAGTACTTAGCAGTCCTCATCAAATGGTATTTATTTCATCAAAGCAAAGGAAACAGAGACTTGTCCAGAAATTGGAAGCCTCACTCATTAATCTAATGAGAGCTGTTCTTTCTTTCCATTTCACTTTCATGCCTGTTGGGGACAAGATGGCTCTTCGTTTTATCATCGTTGTCCATACAGCTATCCCACACTGCAGAATCCATGATGACTGCATTTTCGAAAGAGTATCTCCCCAGGGACTGTAATTATTCATCTTTCAGGAGACACAAGATCTATAATACACAAGTGCTGCAGACAAGAACTAGTTTACAGGTTTATCTCATGACTGAAAGTATAATCCATCTTCACTGGCATGATTTAGGAGGTGCCGCATAAGAAAAGAAAGAAAGTGGGTCAACCCCATCTCAACTTGTGTTCCCTTGTTCACATAAGTCCTATTCTTTTAATTTCATTGAAGAGAATTAACACTTGAGTGGGCAGAAGAAATGGGCCCTATTTCCTGTATCCTGCAACACACCTTGTGGCCGTTAGGATTGTGCCTATACCAGGTTTGGACTCCTTGAGAGCTTTCTTTCCCCAGCAGTGACCCAGCCTAACATCACCTCTGCTATGAGCAAGCAGAACAAGGAAGCCCTGCTTCTGACAGAGATAGTGGCTTCAGATCTGAAAGTCTTGACATCTACATGAGTTAAGAATCAAGTTATTAATAGAGAACTAGACTGTATTAATGGGATTTTCCTAATGATTACATGGTAGGATTCCCAAGCTTCCCACGTTTCCTCTAGTGAATGATACCTCAAGACACTTTCTGGTGTCTCATCCTTCCTCTTTTCCTGACAAGTCATTCATCTCTCACTATCACCACAGAATAGCCCTGTAGCTATCACTGCAACTCCTTTCCCAGGAAAGTAAGTTTATTCTGAAGACAGGACTTAAGGTAGCTTAAGCTTCTTGGAATGTAATTCAGCATCTAAAGACACTGAAGACATGATATTGCCATCTCTCCATGCATTTCAGTTTAGAAGTCCAGGTTGGGTGTTTAAAAGAAAATCTGAATGAACATGGCTCTAAACTGAGAATTTGTCTGGTTAATAACATGACGTGTGTTACCATATTGTCTCCTAAGCAGTTATTTCTTCACCTTCATCCCCACATATTTCTAATTTCCATATATGCTAAAATCCCCATTGCAAACAACCCATTCCTCTGTGTTTGTTCTCCCCACACCCTACAGTAACCATCTGTTTTTCCTAAAGGGTAAACATAGCTTGTCTTTTTCATTCTGAGACATAAAATGTTATCAAACAACCACAAAAGATGGTCATTTTTTATACAATACAAACCTTGCTCAAGTCTACTTTTTGCGTTCTTACATACAGCCTTGCCCACTTAAATGGCACCAAATACTATCCAAAAAAGCTAATACGGGTTGCTAACATCGGTCAACATAGAGAGCATAGGGTCTCTAACATCAGGTACATTAGGAAGCAGGCATCAGTCTGGGTACTCACATTGCAAAGTATTTCAAATAACCAGAGTCAAACAGGCAGGAACAGCTAAACTGACATCTAAATTTAAGGATCTGTGTTTCTCCTGATGTGGTGGCTGACATTATTGATTCTGAAAGCAACAGAAGGAGCATACCTCTGTGCCTTGCTTTTGCCATTGGAGATTAAATCAGCCTCTGCTGGGTCTCTGCAGGTAAAAGAGACCAAAAAGCTCTTAACAGTCCAGTTCAAGATTACAAACAGCAGACTTAAAGGGTTTAAATCCAACCACTGCAGCTTTAGCTATCTGAATGCAAATACCCCTAAAATTTAATAGCATGGATGGGAACCCTAAATCTAGGCTTCTCTGAACATGTAAATCCACATATCACTGTTGCTCCTTGAGGCTGTTTCTGATTTGGAGCCTGTTCCCTTATTGAAGGCATTCCAGGTAGACAGTGCTGGTATATCAAGCCACCAATCACTTGTTAGGAAGAATTATTGATTTTAGTAGGGAGTCATCCTTTGAAATCAATCTCACGATCCGACCAATATTTAGGAAAAATATCCTCGTCTCTAATATTTATAACTCATTCAATTTATACCATCTAAAGTAAACGAAGTTCAAAATAAATCTTATTTATTTTTCACCATTTCACCTCAGTGAGTGAGCTGGCTCATTTGTATGATCATTTGTATCACCATAGTGTCTAGGAGAACCTGCTCACAGTAACAGCCTTCGCTTTCCTGGCTCATGTGGGCTGACATGAAATTGGGAGCTTGTGGACATCATAAGGAAACAATCACAGGCAAAAAATAAACACAAATTAATTAGATCATTTTCATGAGTCCCAGGTCTTGCAACACACAAAAACAACCCACAACTACATGAAATTTTGGGCCTCACCTACTCAGACCATATCCCTTAAGTTATATAGTTCCTCCAAAAATCTATCAAATGTATTTATTCTAAAAGCCTTTCAGGTTTTCAGCCACCTTCATTTTCATGCAGTTTTAGG
>NW_010130548.1:174152-211924 GCF_000699245.1 Pterocles gutturalis | reverse complement strand
GGAATTGATTTGTCTGGACTCATACATTGCTAGTTCTCTGTATCTGCCTCCCATGTTACTATAGTTTCTCCCTGACACCTACCCTTCTTTGACATTTTTTTGGGAAGCTGACCACTGTGCTTCAATTTATTAGGCCCTCCCCATGAAGATATCAATTGCCTCCTGGCAACAAGAACATAATATATCTTTGGGGGACAGATGTATTCAAGAAAATATTCTGAGATACGTCATTTGCTGTTAGCACTTTAGAAAGGAGAACACTATTTACCCTTTCTTTTGTCAAAATTATACAAAGGCAGAAATACTGGCTTTTCTGTCAAAATGATCACTCACAGAGAGGTGAAGAGCCGGTTTTAGAACAGACAGGTACAACACTTGTGTCCTGGTTTTTCAGAGCAAAAATATGTTGAGGGGTAAGAGCATACATGACTCTCTGCCTCTGATAACCCGCACTTTTGGTCAGGAAATTTGCTTGAAACCCTCATGCATCCAGGACCTTCAGCCACCAGGGGCAGGCTCACTGGTTTTTACATACTATCCCTTGTTTACGTGTAGGAAAACAGCAAACTTTGTCTTGCCAATAATTTCAAAGAACTGAAGTGGGCTGTTTGGGACGTTATTAAAGGACTAGACACTAATTCATGTGGTCTTGATTCAAATCTGTTCGTGCCAAGAGGTTGCAGTTGTTTCAGTGCTGAACATATGCATCCACGTGACTGTGTGAATTACAAAAATTTTTTTAAGAACATACATTGCAAAATTTGCACTAACTGGACACCTCAGTTGCTGGCACCAGGACATAGAATGAGGAACTAATGGGCAGAAAGGAAACAGAGAAGATCAGTAACAAGACAAAATGATGTGACGCTGCATCTGGAGAACTTGTAATCCAGTTCTGGAGTCAAATAAATGCTTAAATATAAAGAGTGACAGCTGAGACAGAAAAACCCTCTGGCAGATGTTAACTTGTGAAGCCACAAGCCTGCTTGTGCCCACACCACAGGTCTTGCTCCTTAGGACCGTTTGCACACAAAACCTACCAGCTGCCTCCATTGTCCCCTTATTGCCCTTATCTCTTGTGAAGACAGCCCCAGGATGTCTGACAAAGAGCAGCTCCTTGCCTGTGCAGGGTGTTCTTCAGCTGCAGGCTTCCCCACTTGTGCAGCTTACAATCTCATTTAAAAAGAAATTGAGGTCGTTATAATGAATGATAGTGGGGAGAGAGCAAAGGTAAATTGCAATAAAACCAATGCTTCTAGTGCCAGATAAAGCTCTTCATACCAAAAGCTCCTTCCCGTTGCCTGTTTCTCCAGATTGTGCAGGGTGGTGCCCAGGCTGAGGACAGGATATTCTGCTGAAGAGGCTGTGACAGCGGGCAGCTGCACAGAGGGAGCTTGTCCTGGCTGTGAGGTGAAGTGAGGTGAAACCCCTGGAGAAGCAAGAAGAGGGAGACATAGCGCCTTCCCAGCAGAAGCCCTGGGCACAGAGCGGGCAGCACCACAGTGCAGACGAGGAAATGCTCGGGAGGATAATGAGGCCTGCCTGTAGCAGGAAGCGAAGTGTAAATCAGGGTTTGGGGTTAGAGAAGAAAGGAGACTTTCCTAAGAATCTACAGAGAACCATAAGAAATTCATAGGTCTTCAGAAGCAACTGAAAGTTGCTGGACAGGAGCAAAGGATAAGCACCCTCTAGCCATCGCCTTTGCTTTCAAGCGTTTTATTTAATCTGTCTCATCCATCAGTATCTTGGTTTGTTCTTGCTGTGGCTTAATTTGTCACAGGTTTTTTTTATTTAGTTGTGTACCTTTGCGTAATAAAGCACGGTTTTGGACCTTGGATATCTTTCCTCTCTTTCAATATGCTAAGTTAAAAGAAAATGAGAAGTGGATCCTTCTGAAAGCATCAGCTAATTTGTTGGGCCAACTTCATGATACAACTGATGCAACCAAAAACGAAGCCAAATCAAACAGACTCAGCAAGCATCAAAGAGCACATAGCAATTTATGTGTAAGGCTTTTCAGTAGCTTACCACTGTGAGTTAACCAAGTAATCTACTAAATCTAGAAATGCACTTCACTTCACAGGCTGTTGGATCTGCTTTAAATGGCAGATGACTGGAAAAAAGTAAGGTGGGATGAGGTGTCCATTCATGCATTCTTGGAAGAGACAGTCCCTGGGTATTAAGTCAAAGGACCTGTGTGGGATGGTAGAGGGAAAGTGATTTCTGAACACAAAATGTGGGCTTGGATACCTTGCTGACCACCCATTTGTGGTTAAGTGAAAGGACATACATCACTGGAAAATATTAATAGCTAGTCTTCAGGGAAAAACAGTGGAATACAGTCAGCATTAATCACATCCCTGACTCTATCTCAGGAGCCAAGAAGGGGTCATTTTTTTTTCCATCAGGAACATCTTGGTACTTAAGGGAAAAAAATGCATTCACACTTAAAGGTTTCTGTGGTGTAACCATAGAGATGTGTTAATGTAATAATCACACACAGCCATGTAGGGGCTTGTGCTGTTTTGTGCAAAGGGAGTTAGCAAAGTCCAACCTTTCTCTACACAAATGCGCCCCTTTAAAAGTAAAGATAAGCAAATATCTAAATTTTACAAAACCAGGGTTGTTATTTAAAATTTAGTAAGCTTAGTTCCACTAAAAATTATTTCCTTTGTGGTCTAAATTTGTGCCAGATCTCCACGTGGTGCAAATCAGTGCACGCAGGGTATCTCTTTGAATTTGCACCTGCTAAGAAACCAGTCCATCACCTCCTCAGGGCTCTGACATTTTAAGGACTGTGCTACGGCACATGCAGCAATTCTGAAATGCCAGAGTGATCTCAGTTTATCACTACATGATCCTGCTGAGCACAATAGGAGAGCTCGGTCTCTCCATGCACGTGCAGCGTACATTTCAGCACACAAGTTTATTTTCCTGCAACGACGGTTTGCCTCCTTCTCTAATTTTGCCAGGAATTACAATGGGCCTTGATGCATCCTCATCAGGTGACACTGGCTCAGCAAACTGGTTTGTTACAGCTTCTGGTCAAGATCAAAATTCATTACACTAATCAGCTCCTTTGATAATTCCATAGATTAGCGCTCTCAGGCACAGTGTGGAACCACAAATACAAATATTCTTAGTGTCCAATAGCTTTATACTACGGTGAGATACCTTGACATTTTCTTTGCTAATGTTTTCGCATGTGCTGTTAACATTATACTGAGCCATACTGAGCAGGCACGGTAAAAACCAGAAGAATGCGCTATTTTCTGTATTTGTAAGAAGCGAGCCTGCCTCTGTGAGAACCCATCCCCAGCCCAGCACAGAGACATCTGGTAGTTAACAGCACAGCCACAAAGCATTTCTAAACTCACCTAAACAAAGCCACAGCTGATCTAATCTATTGCTGGTGACAGTCCTGCTTTGAGCTGCTCTAGGTGGCCCCTAGCAGAAAAAGAAATCCTTCTTGGCTTGAAATGGACTGGGGGTATATAGGGAGGGGGGCAGGGAAGGAGTTTAAAGTTAAAAAATACACATTTCTAACTCACCCAGGAATCTGTCCCCTTCAATCTTGAAAATATATTTAATTTCCAGCTCTCTGACACATTCAAAAGCATTATTTCTCTCCAAAATGAGGGGATAATTACCTGTCTGGGCATGAAAAAGTATTATGATACCTTTAGCTGGTTTCCATTCTGTATATCCACATAACTCCTGTGAGTTCATGATTGCCAGTATACACGTGTACAGCAACAATATGTTAACTTGTATTTCTGCTCCTAAAAGGGCTGTTAGTTGTTTCTTTCCTGAGCTGTGGCACCACAGAATATATATTGCGCTCACTGGCAGGCAGTGCTCTGCTCTTCCGCTGCTTTCAGCTCACAGCAGCACCACTGGTTTATACCTGCACGTGCACTGATGAGTGCTGAGCCCTGCGTATGCGAGACTGCACTTCTACACAGCTCCAGTTTCCTTGCCCTGGCAGTTGATGCCACATGGCTCCAAAGTTTGCTTGGGCTATGCTCGACCCATCAGGGTTGCAGAACGAGGAAAATGTGGACAATTTTTCAGAGTCCTTGAACATGCCCTACGCAAGGGTCTGCCCAGATAATCCTCTCTACCCCAGGTTGTTATGTCCCTTTCAGGAACTTCATTCACCCAGAGGAGTTGGCATAAAAGGTAGGGAACAGTCAGAGCTCTGTACATGCCACCAGCAGTTAAGAGCAATAAGGAAAATCCTACTGAGTATCTGTGCTCAAGCAGGGAAGTAACTTTTTCCAAGCGTTATTTTCACAAATGTGTTTGTTATCTTAATAGTGGCACCTGACAGACTGAAAAGTGGAGAACTTGCTTCAAACATAGACATATTTGGGAACTTTGTACGGTCACGTTATTTCAAGAGAACTGTTTGACAAATGAGAGTACAGTGAGTGCTAAACAAAGGTGATCTGTTAAAATAATGTCACAGCTGGAAAGAAAATACCACAATCAGAACTAGTCAAGTGTGCGTCCGTCACCACTAATAGCTCATGTCAATCCTTCCGTGAGTGACAAGCCTTGTTCTCCGAGGCAGGCAGAGCAGTGTGCTGGCCCAGCCGTGGCTGGGATGCTCGGAGAGACTGCAGTGAGGCAGCGCACCAGCTGGGACCCTCCAGCTGCCAGAGGACCGCTGCTGCCCCAGGGGCTCTGCACAGGAGCAGCCTTGAAAATACAGGTCACAAGCCAACACTAAATTAATATGAGGCATCAGTTCATTTATTACTTGGCAGCTGTAATGGGTGGGGTTGGAGCAGAACAGTCCCCTCAAGAACTTGCACTGCTGCTGTCCCCAACAGCATGGATAACAAACATAAAAGTATTCACGACACTGCAAATCTGGCAATTTTCATTTTAAAAAACCCCCCCCAAAAACCCCAAACCCAAAAAATCTTAGCTGAAAAAGGTGCAGTGGAACAACTGTGAACTTCCTTCCTTTTCTTGGTTTAACAGGTTTAAGTCCTGCCCAGTTGAAGTTACATGAACACGTGTCTTGGATCTGTACGGGCTTTGTTGTGGTTACCAGGAAAAAAAAAAAGGAATGACTGTGCTGGTGATTTTTTTTTTCTATTATGAAATAAAGGGTAAATGACTATAAAAGATGAGTGACTTGTACAGAGAATATGTGATATTTTTCCTCCTTTTCCTGACTACTGCCCCTGTAATCACGTAAGTAATTGAGCAGAGACTGCACCAGCCCTTACAATCCCTCTTCAAGGCACTTAGAAGGGATGAGAACTCATTTTGTCTCATTTACAGACAAACTCTGCAATTCTGAAGGTTCCTGTCCCAGAAAATCAGATTTATGAGATAAAACAACCATGGGGGAATGTGAGTCTGATGGAGGAGGAAGGGAGCAAAGGCTGATTAGGTTAATGGTGTGTCCACAGAGTTAACCATGTTTAAACTGAGGCCAGGGAACAGGGCAATGTCCTTAACAGGCCTCCGTCATCATTCCCCGTAGAAGGAAAGTGGAAGGAAGGGAAAAGGTCAATCCAAAGAAGGAACATGGTAGAAGCACTGCAGACCAAAGAGAAAGAAATATAGGAACAGAATGGAGGAAGAGAAAATGCTGTACCAAAGAAGCAGGCGACGAGCTGCACAAAATCCCGTGGAACAGGGGTTGGTCAGTCCAGCTTGTGGTTTATTCTTCTACCCTTCTTAACTGCACAGGGTGACTGTTCAATGTATTAAAAAAGATGTGTTTCTTTATTTCAGGTGTTTTTTCTAAGCTCAAACCACCTTGAAAGTGCAGGAGCAATCCTTTAACACCTGACAAAGAGGAAAGGCCAGCTACAGTTCTTCCTCCCCAATATACCCCGTCTTCAGCACTGTACTCTCTGCCCCCAAAAATACTTGGTAAGAAAGAGGCATTCTAATCTCTATGGACCTTGACATCAATGGGCTTCGGATTGCTTGAGCCATTCACTTTTGTATTCTAAAGAAACCAAGAGAAAATGTGTGAAGATCAGAGGCAGCTGAACGTCTTTATGTGTAAAATAACTTGAAAGGCAGGGCTTAACCCAGCAAAAGGGAGAGAAAATTCACAGTCCACCTACTCTCTCCAAGCATAAATTCGTAATTTCGCCACTTACGATAAAACTAAGAGAAAAAAGTTCAAATTATGTGGGGAAGGAAGGAGGATCATGAGTCTGAACTAAAAGCCTGAAAAAAATAATTTCAGGATTTCAGCTGTCCCTACTGATTTCCTTTTAAGGCTGACAGAATGTGACATTATCTTACACTAATTTTCTCCAAAGGAAAAATATGGCACTGTATTAATATTCGATTAACCAGAAGACCCAAATATATCTGTATGCACAAGCTATTTGCATCTGTCTATCTCAGAAAACTTTCTACCCCAACTGAGCATCAGCTGGAAGAGAAATTCTTGCAGTGGAGGAGCCCTTTCTGTTTAATCCCTTAATCTTCTCAACATCCTTAAACAGTAGGGATTCTCTCTTAAACCTGACTGGAAAGCAACATCTGCACTGTTGAAAGAGAGGAAGTACCAGAAGGCAAGCCACTGAGGTCTCGGCTTCTTGTCTTGTGCTCAACAGTTTTCTCTTGAAGATGCCTGTTAAGGACAGTTTCTATTTAATGGCACTGACACAGACTAGGCAAAACCCAGGGGCTGAAATATTTTGTATTTCTGAGCAGTTATGCCTCTGTATTCTTATGCTATGGCAAAGGCAGGGGAACTTTAAATGGCAATAAGACCGCAGAGATGGATTAACCCACAGAGATAGATTAACCTGTAAGTGCTTCTATGCCCTGAAAGTTACTAGCTTTCCTCCCTTCAACCATCCTTTCTTATTATTCATACTTAATATTTGTTAGCTTAAACCACAGTGATGTGCCTCTCTCTCCTGATTGTTAGTCCTGGGGCTTTATTATGGGTTGCAATGCCTCTTCTAGATTCGAGGTTAAGCAACATGGTAGCCCAGTTAGTTGAGGGGCTGCCTCCCAAATGCTAAGCCCCAATTTCGCAGCTCTCCTGGTTAACCCAGCCTTACAAAATCCTGTGAGAAGTCAGGCACAGCACTCACAGTCTGGCTATGTCTTCTTGCAGTATAATAGAAAGGGGAACACATCCCTCTCTAATTAGAATTAGATGCAGAATGTGTATTAATGTGCAAGAATTGCTAAGTGTTAATGCCTTTGAAATCCCAGATCACCCTGATCTCAGATGACCAGATGGATCACAAATGTCACTAACTTCATTCTAGTCTTCTAGTCTCTCTTTGAATATCTGACTTGTTTCCCCCCCCGTCCCCCCCCCCCCGCCTTTTTCAGTTCTCGTAATGCTACAGCACAAGTGCCTGTTGCAGAAAGGAGAGGTGACTGTAGCTAGTCTTACCCTGTTCGACTGGCCTGTTTCTGAAACAGCACCCACAGCCAATTAAACCCAACTTTTTACCAATGCCCAAGAAAATTTTCACAGAAATTCTCCACACTTCCTTCTTTAATAACCCTCCAACTTTATAATAGTAATCACTTCCTCTGGAGAAGAGAGCCTGACCCACACGATACCTTAGGATAAAAGCTCTTTTTTGGAAGAAAAACAAGATTGGGAGGCAAAATTTGGCATATACTGAAAAGAGCAGATGCACAGTGATAAGAATGTACCTTTCTGGTCTTTGACACTTTCGTTCTTCCATCTGAAGTCTGTAATTTATGATAGGATGTAATGGATGTACTGTGACTTCTGGTGAGGTTCAAATGTAAAGAATGCTCTAAGTTTACCTCTCTGGGCTCAGGATCTGTGACTCGTTTCATGGTTGCAGTAAAAAAAAAAAAAAAAAAAGGTGCACAGGCCCAGAACTCCCCTTGGTCTTGGCTGAAAAGTTTCTGGCTCCTCACTAGGGAGGAAATAGGGAGAAAATCTGGCCAAGAAATAGTGAAACACTGAACTGCAACACCATAGAAAAGATGCCCAGGTAAGACATTTAGATCTCACTGTAGAGGTGGTCCAGAAGGATTTTCAGGGGAATAGGGACCTAAGTCTACAAGCAGTCCTGGAGCCCTGTGAGCATATGTAGGGCAGAGTGCCGGTGGGTATTCTCTTCGTTCAAGAGATTAATGGCAACCACCTCCTCTAGAGAACACACCTCACTTTCCAGGTTATGTGTGCCCAAAACAGACCAGAGCCTTGAGGCAGACCTTCTGATCTTTTCCCTCTTCCAGCTGAATCCATCACACAGAAGACACCAGAGTATCCCAGACTCTCAAAACAGGTCTTAATAAAGCATAAAAAACAATAACTCAAAGATAGGTAAATTTTTTCAATGGGGAAAATTCAGGTTGAGTGGGTAAAACCTTAGCTAGAAAGGCTGGTAAACAACCTTCTTCTTATCCGATGGGTCCTGGAAAGGCAAGCCCATTCCTCCAGTCTCGTTCAACTTTCAGCAGCTTCCTGAGCCAAACAAATCCCACCAAGGTTTGGCATTAAGTCTGCTACCCTGTCACAGACTGGCCTCCTTCTGCTCTCGTATGCCTCTCAGTCTGCTCCCTGCTTGCTGCCCCTTTTGCCCACTGCCCACCCGAGCCGTCATTCAGGAAGGCTGTGCTGTGCTCACTTCTTCTTAGAAAAAAAGCAATTGTCCTCCCTTCACCTCCTCTCCTGAGGTTTTGGCTTGATCCGGAGGCAGCAGCGACGAACTTCTCACTCTCATAACCTCTATAACATAATGTACAATACACAGTAGTGGGCAACAAATAAATTAGACAAGGAATACTTGTGTTCCAGGGTTGTGGCACGCTCTGCAGTTTTTATGTCTGCAGTGTTTCTAGTGGGGGGTCTTTAAAAAGCCAGAGTTAATGCAACGGTTCATGAGAAATGGAGTGCAATTAGTGAAGGCTCCTGGAAGCATGTAAGACAGGAAAATCGATCCTTGCAAACCTTGGCCTTAGCCTGCAAAGAAGTGGTTTATGATCATGATGCTTTTTGACCTGTCAGCATCATGTTAGTCTATAACAAAGGCTGCTGCTGTTCCTCCCCGGAGCTGCATTGGAAACAAGAATGGGTTAAGGGGCAGAGGGCACTTTACTGCCCCTTCAGCTATCCAAATGCAAGAAGAAATACGCTGCATGGCCAAGAAGGGTTTGTAAAGTAACAGCTTAGCACTGTTGTTGTCACATCAGCCCAGTAAGAGTCCCCATGCTGTTGCATTCAGGTCAGACAACTTCTCTCACTGTATCTTAACCAGGAGGCTCTGTACTGAACTCCGATTTGTGGTCAGCATCTTTTCATTTCCATTCTGACCCAGATCCTGAGTCTTTGCTCCAAACTGGCAGGAGATGGGAGTGATCAGAGGCCATGTTGCTCTACCTCTGGCAGTTAGGTTCAAGACTGTCCAGGAAGAGGTGAGGTGGAGGGGCTGCAAAGGCAAGCCTCAAAAATTGATATCTTTACCTGGGAAATCCTAAAATGCCACTGTATAATCTAACAGTGCCAGGGACACGCAATACACTGCCCTCGGGACCTGACAGCTCTGCTCTGTTGAGGGCTTTGGTGGAATAGCAGCCGGGTAGTGATGGAAACACACACACCTTTTGCTTCCAGTTCTCTTGATCCCTTTGCTTTGATTTCTAGGTTCAGTACTTTGAGGCTGATGATAGAAAAGAACAAGTTGTGAGAATATATTTTCTCTTTCTTTTTCTTTCTTTATCTCTCTCTTTCTTTCTTTCTTTCTTTTTTTTTTTTTTTTTTTTAAATCAAAATCTCTGCAAGTGTGCTGAGAATGGTGGGGTTCTGCTGCAACATTATTACCGAGACCGCTTGTGACAGTTTCTCATTAGCCTGTGTAATGGGAAGCCAATCTGCTGCTCAGGAAGCAGCACTGCGAATGATTTTCAGCCACAGATGATGCAGCCTGGCTTTGAACTGCTTAGGCCTTGTCGTAACAGAAGCACCAGCAATATTCATTTAATGTGCATTGACCTTTCCCTGACCTGGGAGACAGAGACGGCTCCTGCTCTGGCTTATCACCATGCCTTTTTCTGTAAAGGTTTCTTCTCAGCAGACTAGGAGGAAGAAAATATTAAATTCTGTCTGCAAAAGTTTATTTGGCTGCAGCACAGCTCAGGGAGAGAAGCAAACTTGTTTATTTTTCTCCTCCTGTAGCCATGCTGATGACACATGCCAACTTTTGAACCTCAAAGGGCAGTGATATGGGGTGAGGGCAAAGGACTAATCTGGACAATGGGTGTCCCTAGGGCACTGAAAATTACTATTCCCCTTGCCTTCTGTTGCTGCAGTAGGCTCACACCACTTGTCACTCACCAGGAGACCTGTATCACACAGGATGAATCTGGAGATGACAGGAAGTTCCTGAATGTAGACAAATCCATCGAGTTTCACACTTCCAATGTGAAACTCTGAACCGGCTCCTGCTTCATGCTGCCTCTGCTCCTGAGCTGGTGTCACTTGTATGTGCAGTTGCAGAGCCACCAGCTTTTCATTTCCATGTCCCATCACAGCAGAAGAGAGACTGGGGATGTGCCAACCAACCAGAACCCAAGGGAAGGCATCACAAAGAAGCAGAAAACAAGATAAAAGATTACTGCTTGGTCAAAAGCATAAGACTTCGCACTTGAGCTGGATAAGCCTTTGCTGACAATACCACACAAACACCACAGTGCCCAGCTGGCCTGACCATGCCTCAAGACCTGATGCCATAGTTTTATCTCATTTGCCATTAGAAGGCTACTTTTGTTCTATTTCTTCCCACAACACCTTGTTTTATGCCTCCTTGCTCTACAGATCACTCTGGAAGTTGAGAAAAATACACTGCAGTTTCAGTTGCCTCATTGGAAGAAGAAGGTACTTTCATTTCCTCCTTGGTCATTCTGTTTCTCCAGTTTCTGGATTGCTGGCCTGCTCATGTGGCCTTTTCTTTGATCTCTAAACTATGTGCCATGGTTTGGGAGAACTCATCCAAGAAGCAAATGGGCGTTTGTCAGAAATATTTATGCAAAGAAAAAGCAGGATAGAGCCAGTGATGTCTCAGAAAGCCTGCCCTGGATGCGAAAGGGTTGTGCCACGTCGGACTGTGCTGACATTGGTTGTCACCTTGTCTGATCATGCAAGCAAATGTCAGACTGGTGCCCGCTGCAAAGGAACTGTGAAGAAAGGTCTCAGTTTCCAAAGTACTGGCCGACTAGCTTCAGGGCTGTGAACTCTTCCTCTAATATATGCGCACAAACTGTGAGATTTAGGAGGAGTAAAAGTTTCATTCCAGCTATTTATCCTATGTAGAATCAGAAAACCAGAAAGAAGGAGCTAAATGTGTTTCTGGCAATAAATCAGTTTAAATAAATTGCAGAGTCACAGGACAAAGCCTTGCTGCACAGAAAGCCCAAGAGGGGACAATACTAGAGCCAATTGCACTTACTTGCTAACCCTGGTACTTCTAAAGCTCACCTCTCAGTGCTATTGCCAAATGTTTGTACCATTAATTTCTGGGCTTGGTATTTCCAGCATTTCTGGTATTTCTTCTCCAGTGTGCAGAAATCAGACACACACCACACCCCCGCCCCAGTTCTGTACAGGATCCAAGTCTGATCAGCTCGGTATAATCTCTTCTCTCCGTTCTGAGATCCCCTCATGGGTCCTTGCCCCAGTTTGAGATCAACCTGAACATAACCGCTGACAAAATGACTATACTCAATCCCAGCACACTCCCGCTCCACATTCGGCTAAGTTGATTATAGAGCTAATTTGACACAGGGAAAAAAGCAATTTAACTTCCCTGGAAGATGACAGCACTGAAATGCCCAGAGCCATTGAGAGCAGCTCTATGCAGGAGCTAATTTTTCCACCTCGCTTACCACAGGCAGTCTTCATGCACTGGAAGTTTTAGGGCAATACTTCTCATCAGAAAAGAAACAAAGTGCTCGGAAGCACACTGCACCAGCCCAGGACATTAATTTCCTCATTCTCTAATCTATGTCGAGGTATACCCCAAATGGCCCTTTTCACCGCTGGGAAACCTAAGAGTATTACAACTCCTAAAAAAAATGATGCAGAGCTGGATTGAGCCCATTGCTGTTCTCTAAAGATAGCTGAGGAAAACAGGATCAGAATGGAAAAAGAGGAAAGACTGAGCATTTGGAGAAAACTAAGCAGAGGAACAAAGGAAGAAAGGCAGACAAGAGGACAGGCCTCTCCTTCACGGGGGTTGCTCCTTCCTGGACATGTAGAGCAATGGCACTGAATGACTTCGGGAAGGGCTTTCTGGTCGCCTAGCAAGAGACTGCTGAGCAAGGAGGAAGCTGAAGGCTGCTCCTGAAGTATATCCCTATGGTTTCTGAAGTCTTTGAAAGGATTTGTTTCCTCCTGATACCCAACAATGCTGGTTCCCCATGAGTGTGACAGGGAGGGGACTCCTTTTTAAAAAGTTTTAGCCTCTTGAAGGTCACCTCAAACACCACTCTGAAGACAATGACACAGATAAATGTTGTTTCAGCCTCACCCACAGGCTCCAGCAGAAAGAACAGCAAAACCTGCTGCTTCCCATGGTACCAAGGAAGCGCTTCTTTGTGAAAACCGGAGAGCCTGTATACCAAAATGTCTCAGCCCATCGTGTGACTCAGGTCCCTCCAGACACCTAAGCCCTGTTCACAGCCATCCTCCCACAATGTCTGCAGGGCTCTGTGGTGGGGGAAGGGGAAAGCTCTCCTTTCCCCAGCACTGCCCTAGGAAATGCAACCTGTTGTGCGGCAGCATGTCACCCCCTCTCCCAGACAAAGAGCAGCTGGGAGAAAACCTCTACCCCTAAATGTAGATTTATTAACACTCAGCACCAGGAAAGTCAAGGTCAAGGGTTAAACCTCGCCTTTATCCATCACCTCGTGATATGACCTTGGTGGGGCTTTTTGCAAAGAGCAGGGACAGTTGACGCCGTAATGAGCTATCTTCCCAGGAGACCCAGCATGATGAAAAAGTACAGAACATCCACCTTCATGTACCAGTGCAAGAATACAGGTTTGATTGGTAATAAGTTTCCCATTAAAAATACATGGGAACTTACCTCAGAGAGACAGAGCGTAGACCCCACAGGATGAAGTCTGCTCAGCCAGCTTTTAATGAAGGCAATTACATCCATGTATTTGAGGTTTTCCTTCCTCATTCTTCTCCAAAGAAAACAGGCTCATTTCATGGAGGAAAACTAGAATGAAAAATAAATGCACAGCTATTGTTCTTTAACTGAGCCAATTACATTTTGATATTTGAATTACAGTATTTTTAATACAACCAAGATGGTGCATATTTAATATTAGCTTACCTGCAGGTATAATAGCTACTCCTCGGAAGGAAATGTTTTTTACATTCTGAGGAAATTAACAGTTTCTAAAGAAACAAGGAAAATACAACTTGGGTGGTCACTGAGACCATTAATTTTAATCAGTTAGCCAATATATCGAACCATACAAGGAAGGCTCTAATCCTGTTCTATCCTGAGGAAGAACTGAGGTGTTTATTCATCTCTCAATCAAGACTGGATGTCACAAGTTTTGTCAATTGTTTGAACCTAAATTCAAAACACAGTAAACAATCTGCTCTTACTTCAGTGCTCTCTTCTTTTTCCTCCCCCCCCCAAACATATACGGAGAACCTGTAGAAGTTTGCTCAGAGGATCTACGGATTTTACTCAGTGGATCTGTGAGGGTTGCTCAGCAGATCTGTATTTCTGAACATGAACTCTAATGTCACGTTCATAACTGATGCAATCTGAAGCATGGAAATTCACAGCAGACAAACATCCTCTTCTGCTCCATTGCTCCTCTGTTACTACTGACACTGGCACAGAGCCTTTACAGTGATGTAGGTAAAGACAGGAGAGAAGGCCAAGTCAATCACCACTCCAGGCTTGAATGATGCAAAAAAATACTGGCATTTCATGTGGGATAAAGGCACACATAAACCAGTTTACACCCCTGTGTGCTAACAGACCTAAACCAGCAGGATTAAATTGTTCTCATCCATGAACATTGTACATTTTACCTTCTGTGCAGTACAGCATCTTCTGAGGTGAAGTTAGGGATGCAGATGGAGTTCAAGCATCAGTCTTAGAAAAGAGACGTGCTTCGGGTACTCAGCTCGCAATACCTTTAAAGGTGCGCAGCAAGTTCAGAGCAGACACTGTAAAAATCAGTTCTTTTAAAATTGTATCCAACTGGGCACCAAAAGATGAAGGAACCGTAGTCACTACCATTTTGGAAAACTTTGGCTGTGATTTAAAGAGCTGAACTGAGAACACGGTATCATGTGAACCATAACAGCTCCATCAACCTCAAGCAGACCTACTGCAATACACCCAGCAAAGGGCCAGAGGTGAAGGGCCCGTTACTTCTCCACCCACTTCCAGCAGCAGCACTGGTGAAAGCAGAGGCACAAAACATCTGCCACAACAGGTACATGTTCCCAGCCCAGGGACCAGCACACCAGATGGTATAAAAAACCATTAGACAGCTCAGGCAAGAGCCCTGGGCCAAGAGGGACTAAAGTGGAGCTGAATCTCAGCTAACTCTACTGCTGGGTAGATTTGGACAAACAGCTCTTTGTCTTTTTTGCCTTTCTGCTCGCTTTTGGGAAGCAGCCATGGCAGGCCACCACCATGGCACTGGGCTGTGTTCCGCTCCCCCCCCAGAAGTCGCAGGGAACTGCCACAGGGGAGCTCCCTTGGTAGCAGCCCCCGCTGCCTAGCCCTGCCTGCGTAGGCTTTAGGTTCAAACTACATTAATCTGCAAAATCCTCTGATTTCTCCCTAGGTACCTGCTGTGTTGTTTAGGCAATGTGCCTCTCTCAGAGCACTCTATTCTTTCTCAATATTGCATTTATAAGAGGAATTTCCTTACCCAGACCCGCAGATACTCCCCCTACTCCACCCTTCCCTATCCTCCGCCCTGCCCCTGTAAAGCTATTATTTAAAAACAGGAAAAAATACTCTGACAAACAATCCTCCCTCCGCTCTCCCTGCTATCTGTTTAAATATCCTTAACTGCAAGACATCCAGTACAGAACAGTCATCAATTTTTAATTCATTTGATCTCTTGGTAACAGTGTTCTCATGAACTGAAGGGCCCCAGAGGAAGCTTCAGAGAAACCTCAGAATAGCGTTTTTCACTGGATCCAGGGATGAGATTTTGTGGATAGAGTGGACTCCATGAAACCATATGGGTTAATGGGGGAAAAAAAATATTTAAACTTGAGCACCTTTCACCCCCAGCCAAATCAAAACATGTTGTAAACTTGAGTGCTGTACTCTAACACAGCACAGAGCAAGAAAAGCACCAGGGAGAGAGTTCCCTGGATCAGAGTTGTTCGTGATTCAGCAAACTTGGGAAGGAGCCTTTCGAGTAAACGTGGGTTGTCTGCACTCCTGGTCCCGCTACAGCTTCGTTCTTGTTCCAAGAAGGTCAGAGAACATCTTAATACACTGTCAGTAATTAAATTCTGCCTGCTTAAATGCCCTGGAAGTCTCAAGACGGGATAGATTTTCCTCCTCAAGCCAGTAAGTGTGGGGGAAGCTAATACTGTGTGTATCTGCATTGCTCTCCAAAAAACTGCCTTTCAGGAATGGGAACAAATAGTACCTGCATACAGCATGAATGTTAACAGTCTTGCAGGTGATTTAGGGCAGGGAGCAAGAGGATTCTTGGTTATATTCAATCATGTCATATAATCATGGCATATAATGGTAGCACCCAAAGGCCCCAGTAAGAAGTGGTTTTCTGTTAACTGTCTCAGTTCAACCAGGACAGTTGTACTGGAGTGTTGCATGAAAGAGCAAATCCCTGTCCCCAGTTATCTTATAATCTGATGAAACAGGTTAAAAAATAACCTATAGCTCCAGTTCTGTGACAGATAGAAATGACACATTTTATCTGAACCTAAGCTTTCTTGTCATTGGATGTATAAGAACTACAGTTCTCTGGGGAGACTTTTGGAAGGGGAAACAGGTTTTCTCACACTAGGTATGACAATGAACTTAATGTATACATACAGTCACATCACCTCTGTAGCATCCAAGCAACACAAATTGTGCCTACACACATAGCTCTGGGTATCCAAAGCAACTGCCCTATGCCACTGGATATCACAGACAAAAGTGATGCTAACAAGGGTGGCAGGAGAAAGAAGGCTAAAACCTTCAGTCTCTCTTCCCACATCCCCAGCCCTCCTCCCCAGTAGATACCCCTGTTCTGTATTTCTCTCCCTATAACACCTGGCAAGCTGCTCTGTAGGGATGGGCATGGCCCAGACCTGCTTGGCTTCTAGAGGTCAATGCTGAATAGCTAATTCAAGCAGACTCAGTTGTACAGAGACTGTGACTTGTTCACAGTTACACTAAATCACACAACATAATTTCCCACCTTTCCACATGCACCTTAACATAAGAGGCAGGCTCCTACTGTAATGACAGGCAGCATAAGAAGACATTATGCTACAGAGCTACTCAGTAAATGAATATGTTTTTCTCAGGTTCCTTAAGATTATGCAATGCCTAGGACATTTAGGAGTCTATTTGTCCAAAAATGGTGACTGGAAAATCATGATGCAAAAGGTGGCCTCAATGCTTAGTGCCAAAGGTCTTGTCACGACATCCCCTGGTAGAGCTGCAGCTCAGCCAGACACGTGGATGCTGGGACAATTTGCATAGTCACCAATTCTTGCAGAGACTTCCCCTAATCTGTGATGCTTTTTTTCTAACCAGGTTATTTGTCATTTGCCAGCAGCAACCCCTGATTCTTTGCCTGTGAACCTCCTGCTCTCTTTCACACTATTAAGAACATTATTTTCCATTCTCTTGTCAGTGGAGAGTGCTAGTGATTAGCACTGCAATATCTCGTCCCCTTTATTGAAAATGTTAATCCTTCCTTTTTGCAAGGTTTCTTTAGCCAGGGGTGTTAATACTTGGTTAATAGAATCAGGCTGCCTTTTCTTCATCTTTTGTGTGTATGTGTGTTAGGGAGGGATTTTTTTTTTTTAATCTTTTGGTCAGAATTTATTATAGTCTCTCTTTTGATTCTTTTTTCTCCAGAGGGTCTGCTTTGAGTTTCCTTGCTTTTTTTTTTTGCCTTGAATATCTTAATGCTTTTCTAACATTTAGCATCCAGAACACTCATTGTTCTCTGTCTTTTCTGGTTTCTGCAGTCTTTAAAGGGTGCTTAAGAGTGTGTCCTTGATGGAGGAAGTACCTGTGTTCATCATCACCCCTCCAAACTTTTTTAGGAAAAGGACTGAGAGCTGGGAGCCTTCTCTCACCTAGTGCACAGATAAAGCTTTCTTTGGCATTCCACAAGCCTCCCTTCAACCTGAAGGTCTTTTCAACATTTGGATGGTAAATGGCTTTAAAGATCACCATCCACTGCCCATAAGACATTCTTCCATGGAGAAAGCATGATGTGGAGCACAGCCTGTATCTTCAGGGATCACAGAGTCTGTCCCAGGTGGAAAGATGAGGCTGCTGAGATCCACATGCAGACCAGAGAAGGCTGCAGCATGAAGGGCAGGCAGTTTTGTATTGTGTTACTGTGGTATAGTCTTTTAATGTTAATCAGGTAGTAGTTCCGTGAAATCTCCTCTTGTTTTGATGTGAAGAGCACAGATCCCATCTCCCACAAATTGCTGTTGTGATGACTTTCTTTAAAAGGAAAAGCATCACCCGGAGCAATGTAATCACCAAAGGAAGAAAAGTGCCAAGTCATCTGAAGCTTTGTCTCTCGTGATTGCAATCATATTTTATTATCAAGTGAAGAGAAGCTGCTGTGGCAGTGGAGCTAGGAAGCAGTGGCTATTCATCTGTCTGTTGTGAATATGGGACTCTTGACACCTTTTCCAAGGTAGCCCCGGTACACGGATGTTCCCCTACTGGAGATAGTTTCAGCAGGCACACCTAGAGCTGGACGGAGCTATGGAAACTGGTTGACTCCCTCCTTCCATCTATCCTCAGCCAGTTGAGGAGGTCAGGAGCAGTGGGAGGACCTTCCTTGCCTCTTCTACAAAGAAGAGCATGAGGTTGTCAGAGTTGTCATTTGACTCCATCCTTCTAAATTCCCATTAATATCTCTGTGTTACAGGTAGGACACCCCCGCACATGAAAACGTGTGAAGGCGTTGCTCACATTGGTGCACAGCTCCTGGTATCACACTCACTCCGAAATGCAACAAGCTCCTTAAGACCCCAACCAGCGTGATGGCACTTCAGGTGCCTGCAGAAGATGCCATCCAGTGGCAGGAAGGCAACATTGCAAGAGCAGGCAATGAAGCTGGCCTTTGACAACACTATCCTTGAAAAAGTTGTATCCGGCCGTGACTTAACTACGTAATCAAAATACCCAGGATGTCTGTGGGCTGTGGTGAAGATCTGAGTGACATTCATCTCTAATTATGTTAATTGGACAGTATTTTTTTCCTCCAGAAACCCTTAGTCTTTTGTTTGCAGGGAATAAATAAAGAGGGATTAGTTACATTTATCTGTGTTTTCCTAAGTCTTTACAGAATAACTGTTAAGTGTAATTAAGTAATTTGATTGTCCTTGACCAAGCTGATAGCAAATTACCAGTGCAGGGTAAGACATTACTTACAAGCTCCCATCACATTTTAAGAATAGATTACATGGGTCTGGGATTTATTGATTTTCTTCTATTTTTTTTGACAGAAACAACTGGAAATAATGGTTTTATGAAGGTGAAAATGCAATGTGCTTTGACAAGCTGTCTTCATCTAGCAGCACTACTTGGCTATATGTCTGTCTTCACAAAGGCTTTGTGCTGAGCAGGCATTTTCACTCAGGGTTTTCCCTTGGCCAGTGTCAAACAGGCACTGGTGGGATATATTCAGGTAGCCTTTGCTAAGTAATATCATCCCAGATTTCTTCTTTGTGATGCAGTTAACTGACACGTAAATAATTCACACTCTTTGAGGACGCACCTTAGCTGCTTCACCTATGCTTTGCTGCCTCTCAAATCACTAATCCCTATACTCTTTTCTTAAAATCTGCTTCTAGTGAGGTTTCCCTCACTAATTGTCACCACAAATTGATTAGTTTCTCTTCAGGAATCAGGAAGCATTGATGTGCAGAGAGAAGGTAATACCATCCTGTCTTGAAATAGATTCTCTTGCCCAAGACACAGATACCATTTCATTTACCTACTTTGAAGGTACTTTATTGAGCATGCTAGACCCTTACAGATTCCCAGGGGGTATGTTCTCCTTATATCAGAGACCGAATACTCCACCTTAAAATTCACTAATCTTATTCCACTTTTGTTTTTTAGGTATATATTAATTTAGTATAATCACATAAACATACTTCATACTAAACATACACACTTCTCAGCCAACAGAAGGCTTGGAAGCATGTCCACAGCTCCTGACAAATGGCAAAGGGAAAAAAAACCTTCCAAAGAAACACTGCACTGATGCACTTGCCAAGATGCCTGGCCAGAATTGGTTACAGCCAACCACTGTGCTCTAGAAAGTGTGGTATCAAGGCTAAGTTGACAAAACTGAAAGGCAGCAACTAATTGTAATTAAAGGGTGGGTTTTTTTGTCTTCCCCTGGGAACTGGTGCTTGGGGTGGAAAATGAAACTCTCTCACAAACCCCATTGTGTGGCTTTGTCTTCCAAACACACTGGGGAAAATAAGAGGAGGAGATTCAGTAAGTGCATCTAGGAGAAACTTGGGATACATCCAAGAGTCGTGATCTGGACAGTGCCAAAACGACAGGCAGCACAGAGAGAGGGGCTGCTTCCAAAAAAAGTTTTGTAGAGATTTTATCCCTGCCAAACCCTCCTCCCAACCCTGTAAGTAAGCTGTAATAGCTGTCTTTTTTAGTATATGCAAAACCTCTGTTCCCAGAAATCAGAATGTAGTTGTGACCTTTCTGTTCCTTGAGGAAACCTAAGTGGGTTTTCTCGGAGAAGTAAGCTGCACACAAGGACAGATGCCAATGCACAGACAGCATTTTGGGTATTCTTGGTCGAGGTGGGCATGGGGCAGCCTGTGCCTGTAGATACATGGACTAAACTGGCTTAGCTTCCTCGGACATGGGATTTCAGGGTCTGTTTCTCTGCCAGCATGGTCTGACACACAGGCAGCTGAATATGCTCCAGGGAAGGCAGCTACTTTCAACAAGAGAAGTGGGAGAAGGTGAGGGTCCCCCAACCCAGTTTGGGGCAGCCACAGCAGAAAGCTGGGCTGAAGCACTCGATACTCACTGCTTTGGGGGAGGCTCACCAAGCTGGGATGAGCTGCCCCTACCTGCTCGTTGGCATCACTGAAGGGCAATCCTTCTCCCTCTTCTCCTCCTCCCTCCCCTGCTTGCGTGTGGATGTGTGTCCGACTGCTTCCCTCAAGCCAGCTCTGACTCTCAGCCTGCCCTCGGTGGACTGATTCAGCTGATTAAAGTGTCTGAAAGATAAATAACCATGCCTGTGAGGGGAAAAGGGCAGGATGCACTCCTCAGAGACAGAGGTCACCCCAGAAACATTTCTTCAGGCTGTGAGAGTGGCCAGCCTTGACCAACCCTCCCTTTCAGGTGGTCCAAGCAGGGACAAGCAATCAGGACTCAAATGGGCTACATTCCCTGAGGTTACGTGCCCTGTCCCCCTACCTGCATCCAGGCTGGCAGCTAGAAGCCACCAGGGAACTTCACCTGCCCCTCACACACGAGGCACACCACCTTCAGCATGGAGACCACTCCTCTCCTCCCTTTCATCTCCCACATGCAGCATCACCAGCCCTTACAGCTTGCCAGGAGTCCACCAACGGCAGCCATAGCTGTGCCACCTTAACCTGAATAAAAATGTCCAAGTTTTATTCCCGCTGAGATGTATGTGAGGTTCTCATATGCGCCCCTGAGGGAGGATCCTAATTATTTGGCTTATTATAGGAGTTTTCGTAATACTGGCCTAGCCCTTGTCAAAATCACAAATCCCACAGATCAGAATATTAGATACATTACCTTCTCATCAAAGGGAGCTCAAACTTAGTTCAGTGTCTTACTTCTCTGCCATGGGGAATGCAAAACTTGTTTCTTCAGTAGCACAGTCATTGTCCGTTTGTTCTGTTTGTACAAAGCAAAATACAAAGAATCATGAAGAAGCGAACAGCCACATTAAACTATTTTCATATTCTTGTGACAAAGAACAAGGATGTCAGAAACCTTTTGCTTTTGCCCTGCCTTTTGCTTTTGGAACCTGCATTTTTATGTAGGCACTTCTAAAACAGCATAAAAAAACAAAAGGCCCTGACTTGATTTCCCTTTTAAATTGGAACGGGGGGAGAATCACAAAACAGAAAAGTTCATTTTCCTAAATGGTCTTTTACAACCAGCAGCATGGCAATTTAGAGCTGACACTGTCCCCTTCAGGTCTTTCGGTCTTGACCAGTTCACTGGAGAACAAAAAGCCCAACGTGTTTGGATTCTTGCAAGAGCTGTTGCAAGTGACTGCTCCTGCTGTTTTGCAGCTGCTGCCCCACGCTTCATGGGAGAGCACTGATGTCCCGTGAGCTGCTCATCGCTGCGTGCTCAGCCGTGCAGCCTGGGAGTCTTGCACAAGTACTGTGCGATGCTCTGCTCTCCTGTGTGCACACTTGCCCTGACACCACACATTGACTGCCTTGCCAGCGTGCAAGCTGACACAGCAACAGCTCTGTAGTCAGATGTGGATCCCCTGTGCATTGCTCCTTTCACCTCTGAACCCCAACAGTTTTTCCCTTCAGCCTGCGGTCTCGTAGTGACACGCAGGGGGTGTCATTGCGGGCTCACATTCTGGTCATTTCTCCCCAGGCAGTGTTTTGCAAGGCTGCCAACCCTTACCTGATCTCACCCTGTGAGCTTCACTCCCTGCTCCCCTCCCAGGGGCAAGGGATGGCCACCACTGAAGCACAGATCCGCCATGAGCTTGAGAATACAGCTTACACTGGCCAAAAATGTTCAAAAGCACCTCACTGCATGTATCATTCTTATCACCCAGACTTTCTCTCCTTGGCTGCCTGAGAGCCTTGTGGAGCACAGGAGTTAAGTTTAAATTACTCCCTGTTTTTCCACACTTTCACTGAAAAGCTCCTAAGCTGGGAAGATGCTCCTTCTCTCCAGACACCTAACATGGGTCTGCGACCTCATTATCAGTGGAACAGAGGCCATCTATAACAGATTTTTCTTACATCTGACTGCTGCCTGGGTGGAAACTCTTGCTGTAATACTTCTCATCCAATTTTTAACAGATTTGGACACAATTCCACCTTATTCAGAGATGTGTCATCATTCCTTCCGAAATCCTGGGGTGTCTGAGGGCAGCTTTTAATTTGGAGGGCTGCAGAGAGCATTGGCTCTCTCCTGGTTCTGGGTTTTCATCTGATGCAGGCATCAGGGACAAACGAAATGCATAAACACTGTGCTTGCTGACTGAGCCTCTCTCCTATTTAGGTACAGTTCCATCTTTGCGGAGGTTTTGCTCTTGACAGAGACACATCACTCTAATATTTTTAACCAGTATTTATTATAATAGTTGCATTTCTCAGTCCTGTGTATGTACTGGGCACTGTGGAGATTTAATGTAGAGAAATGAGATAATTGACTGAATTTCTGGTGAACGATTAAATACTCGTAGTCTCCTAAAAACAGAAAACCTTGTTTAGTTCATCAGCTTTTCTTACATGGCAGCACCCATTCTGTTTTACATGGTGCCAACAAGACACATAAAAATTTCCTGGACATAATAACCCTTTCTACCTTGGCAGCTCAGCAAGAACAGATTTCTCTGAAATTTCCCTCATCAATTGTCTTCGCCAAGTCTTTCGCTTAACAAATCCTGCAATAGCTTCCAGCATTTTCCCACAAGTGATACCAAATTAATGGGTTTGTAGTCTCCTGGTGGGTCTCTCAGCCTTTCATTGTCTTATTAGGCGCACTCTGGCCTGCTGGAGAAACATACTGCGTTGATAAAGATGCTGGATGAGCAATATGTCCCGCTTTCCTTTTGCATTCTTGGATTCATGCATGTCAAAATGTTACAACATTTCAGATTAAAGATTAAAAAGATTAAAGTCTTTCCATATGGGCACATCTCACTTCATGATTAATCCAGTGTCCTACATGTCCTATGAAGTCAATGCACGCTATTCCAAAACTGTCTTGCATCGAAGATCTTGGCCCAAATTCAAAGGAGTGTATTCTTGAAATATATTTGTGTGCTTAATTGTACATGAAAATAAAATGTTGATAAGAGTAACTTAAGGACTTGGAAAATCTAACTTTATGCCTTTGTCAAATGATCCAAAACAAAACAGCATATGATATCATTACATTTTAAAGCAATGATATTTTGAGCACACAACTGCTTTCTGAATGTTATTTTGTCTGTCATATGTTTAGAGTCACTGTCCTTAAATAGCAGACTTTTCTTAGAAAGAACAGCAACAAACAGGGTTTTGTTCTTTTTCTAAACAGTTTCAGCTCTTCCTGCTTTGTACTAGAAATTGTTCCTTTCCAGGTGTTTCACTAAATCCCAGAAATAACTAATGATGATTGCACCCCCATTGTACATGAAAATGCTCACATTTCACTTTCCACACTCTTATTTTAGCCACCAGTCATGCTGCTCTTATGAGAGGGTTCATCTCTTCTTCCTTCAGAGAGATGCCTCAATGAATCAAAACACAGAGAAAACCCCCTACCCTAAGCCTCAGACGAAAGTTTCTTTCACAGAATCTGTATTCAGACTGCTAACAATTTCCAGTTAAATTCATCTAGGTGCCAAACTTAACTGCTCTCCTGGAACTGGTGGGTACTTCTGGTCCTAGGCTTCCTTTGAGGACAGACGTTGATTGTTGGGCTGGAGAGATGCGCTAGGACTTGATGGTTCTGAAACCACCTTCATCAGCATCCTTGGACAGGGATCCCATCACCAAGCCCTTGCACACCCTGGGCAGGAAACCTTCCCACAGCTTCTCTTGGCAGTGAGCCCTTGCACAGCCAGGAATACAGCCAGAAGAGAACAATAAAGAAGGGCAAGAAGAACACACCTTGGGCAGCCTAGTTGTTGAGATACCGAACTGGGAGGGGAGAGATACAAATGTCCTGGGTTGTTCCTGTTTAATTTCTTTCTGACAATAGTTCAATATATACACAGGAACGCAGCAAACAGCACTCTGCCTGTAGTCCTTGGTGTGGATGTCACCTGCTCAAGAGAGTCTTGGATAAGATGGGAGCTATAAATCATGATACTTGTTTGGCTTTGCATGCCAACAGATTATAAATTCTGATTTTAACAGTGCTGTTCTCCAATGTTCTTCAGCCAGCAGTTAATTACTTCGTTACTCCCAAACCATTGGACTGGAGAAAACAGGGACTTAAAGTACCCTCAGGTTACAGTTGCAGGCAGTGTATTTGAAGTAGATGTCTCTATTCAGCCAATAGCTCCTATGAACCTGATCACCCTTCTTTGTTTCAGGAGGTTGGTAACACAGGTAGCTCTCAGCATCTCTTGATCTTGCTGTCAAAAGTTTCCTTGGATTGTTTTGTTTTGTTTTGTTTTGTTTTTCTTTTGAAAGGCTTATTTCTCCTGTTCTTACCCCATCAGTGATTCCTAGACCAATGCATCTTCCTTCCACCTCCTTTTTTTACCTAGAGGTGAAGGTAACTTTTGCTGGAGTGGAATTTCAGGGGATTCTCACCAGTTTAAGAGTGAGCAGTTGGACAAATGACACTCTGTCCTGGAAGATGTCCTCAAACTCCTCTGGCAATTTTGATCCCCAGCTACTCCAGTAATGTTGTCTCTTGAAAGGGACTCAACACTTGATACATTTTACCTCCAATGACTATCAACAGTGCATCTCTTATAGTTCATAATGTACTCTGAGAGGGGACAGAATTTATCCTCTTCCTGACAGTGCTTTTCAGAGTTCCTCTCTGTGCCAGTAGCACCACCTTGGGCAGCCTGTGTTCCTGTTCCCAGCAGGCTCAGTAGGACATTCCTCATACAGCGCTTGGTTTCAAGTCAGCTCATTCAACATCTTCTCCATCAACCTTAAGAAGAACACCTCTGAGCAAAGGGACCCGACGCCATTCTCTGTGGACATCATTTACACTCACTCTTGGGCAGTGACGGTGTTAGGCTGTCACTGTCACATCCAGAAAAAAGTCTGGCACCACTGCAGGGCAGCATCAGCCTGGGGAACTCCTATGGCTGTTGGGACTTAAAAGGAATGCAACCAGGGCAAGAAATGTCCACCAGTCCTTCCAGCAAGGTATATGTCTCCATCCTATTGCATTTCACTATAGAGGACACTGGGTTTTGTTTCTGGCACCAGAGCAAAAGAGAACAGGTGCACCAGAAACTTCTCCTTCCTCACATATGTAAAGGAGACAGGAAAGGGCAGAGCCAAAAGTGACTCCACTGAAGGCGTCAAAATGTTCTTTCTGTTGTCATGGCTGCTGATGCCTGCATGTTCTTGCAAGACAAGAAAATCATTGCAGCTCCTGGACATTTCTGTTCAGTCACTGGCTATTATCACGCCTTGTGCTTTTTCCATACTTCAGGCAGCTCCATGATCTGTTTTTATGGTCTCTGGGTTTGTGACTTGCTTTTTTCTTTTCTGCCTCCAGACTTTCTCCCTAAGATATTTCAGATTCTCTATAAATCAACATTATGGGAGTATTAACATTTGCCCTAAGCTTCAATATGAGCTAGGCAGCTGCCCTTTGTGCAAGAAATTTTTATTTTGTTGTCAAGGGTTAATTAGCTTTACAGTAGTTCTTCTTTGTCTCCCACTCTCACTGTCTTGGAAATTTAAGAGATTTTTTCTTTGTTACAGATCACAGCCTGCTGTTTTACCAGCTCTAAAATTGCAAGATTGACTCAGAAATCTTAGATCAATCACAAGCTATGTTAGGTCTTCACCTTCTCTTTACACTCTCAGTTTAAAAACATACTGCTCATTTCAAGGGCAGTGCGACACTTTTCAAATATCCGTAACAGTTTCATAGATAACTACCTCTGTCTGAGGGGATAGAAAATGATTAAAAACATCAAGTTCCTCAGGACCACCTATTGTCAAAAGTAAAGCCGCCTACTGCCTTCTTTTTCCTTTGCAGACATGACCTAAAGCTGTCTTTGTACTTTCCTCAGTTACCTGCCATTTTCCTGGAAAACTCAGCACTGGCAGTCCTTCCCTCTGCCTTGTAACTGCAGAAGTGCTGGCCTCACGCAGCTCACCCATGGTGTTGCATGCTGTCCAGCTGGTGCTCAGAGCCACTGAGTGTCCCAGAGGCAGGCTCCCTCCAGCATCCCAAGCTCTAGCTGGTCAGCATGGGCTTAGCCTGAGCCTCTGAAACACACCACAGCTTGATCCAGCTGGTTCTTGGCAGGGTCCCTCAAAGCTATCATTTCTTCTTGCCTTTTGTGATCGTTTGCTGGTCAGATCATGTGCCGCCACCTCCAGACATGGTTTTCTGGTTTCGGCCTCCAGACAGCTCTCAGGTATTAACATTCACAATTATGTGAGAGTAAGGGAAGTCAGCTCTCTCAGGTGGAGCAAGCTGGCTGATCCACGGCACTGGAGGAGACCGTGATAATGGAGATCTTCAGGGAGAAGATCCTCAGTCCCTGTGTGACTGTTGTCTGAGTCATTCCAAAGCTGCTGCCTGTCTTCCTGCATCTGAGTTTTGCTCTTAAAGATTTCCTGCAGCTATGCTGGGTTGTGTGATTAAAGGCTATGTCCTGGAAGAGTGCCTCCGAACAGAGCGCTCTGGTTGGTGTTAAGCTCCCCACCAGCAAGGTCCTGACATAGGATCTGTCCTGTTCTGGATCCCACATGCCAGCCGAGGCTGGGCAATGAATGACCAAGGGGGATGACCTGATGCACACTGAGCAGTGTAAAACCTCAGTCTTCAGCTGCAGATGAGTGAGAAGCAGGTTTGCATACCATCCACTGTGTGAAGCTCATGTCCAGCTCGAGATTTGCTGCATTACTGAGATAGAGCAGTGGTACATTACATTAGCTCAATAGACTTCTGAAGAGAAGAACCAAAAGCATTTTGGATTCCATCAGCTCATCTATTTTAACAGAACTTTTACACAAAACACCCACCGGAGCACCTAGTGAGAATGGTTGTATCCCTGGCTCGTACCCTAAATTTCTGAATATCCACCTGCATAGCTTCATTGTTATTCCAGGGAGATGCAGCAGCAGAAAGATCTTATGCAAGTGTGTGACAAGTTTACAATTCTTCCCCAAGTCTCAGATGTTGAAGGGGTCAGAGAACTTCCAAATGCAATTACATATCCAGTTCATCTGACAACAGCCAGCAAGCTAAATGGAAAAATCCCAACCCCCTACATATTCTTTACTAAGCACTGTAAGATGTCACCTCCTCCTGTAAATTTCTGGTGTTGCCAAGCTTCATCTATAGGAAAAGTATAGTTGGAAAAGTACCACAGCTTCTTCTACTAAGTTACTCTTGTGTTTTTAGTGAACTCCAGTGTCAGAAAGCAGTTTTTGTGCCATGGAAAATGCATCTCTTGCTATATTCCTTAATTGGATTGCATTTTAATCGACCATTTAGCCAATAACGCAAGACATTTATATTTTGGGATTTTCTCTCAAAACCAACTCCTCCTCACAGATCCCACTTTTTCATAGCCATGAAAAATGACATCACAGCCATTTCCATGGAAAGACACTTACCTCACAATCTTTGCTGCATTATCAAACAGAAGCAGCTGGGTAATGTGGGTGAATAATCCTGTTCCGTATATTCAGCAATAGCAAAATGAATACTGAAAATTGCTAGCAAACTAAATAGCTACTTCTATAAATACTCTCTTTTCAAAAGTTCACCCTATTTTAAAAGCCACTTGTTAAATGCTATTTAGTAAATATATAAAGACTGATGGATGAAGACCAAAGTCCTTGAAGCAGGCACAGGAAAAATACCTCATAGCTGAGAGTGAAGTAAACTTCCCTAGCAGTTTGCATTATCTGCATGATTTTTTTTTCCCCATCAGACAGGAAAAGACATTTTGCTTTCTATTGCTACCAACTGTTTGGGCATTTTGATATAAAATAAAATGCAAACAAGTGTCCTGTACATCAGTTACCATAGCGCTTTCAACTACTGCCTTTCATTCCTCCAATGCCAAGAGGTGTCACTAAGCCCCTACCCAGATTTAGAGTCACCTATTTTCTCCACAACAAATGGAGAGAAATAGACAAGTGATAAGCAGTGAGTGATGAGCATAAATTTTTTTCTGGATAATCAAAGAACTCTGTTTACTCAGAATCAGTGGAAAAGGATGTGAGCTACAGTGGGAAAATACCTCAACAATTTCAAACCAACCTAACTGAGGCCAAATGCAAAGTTGATACCAGCAAGCACAACAAAGGAAAGGACAAAAATGCCTTTCTGTACACCAGGATCTGAGTTGCTTGGGTACTCAAGCTGATGACCCACCATGTTGTTATGACTGATGACAGCACTGTTAACAAAAGAAGAGAGCCCAGCAGCACCAGTGCCCCATGATACCAGCCATTCTTAGAAAAGTTATCCTGCCCTACAAGCGGGAAAACTTCGTGCTACTGAGACACGTCCTGTCTTTGTGCTTAGATTATGAGGTAATTTCTTCCAGGAATTAAGGCATACTATGCATATTGAATGCAAAATCCAAGCCAATGATTCGCCACTGAAGGCAAATCTATCTACACATGGAGAGAAAATGTGCACCAAGTAGCACTGAAAGCTCTGGAGGAGACTTTGGATAATAGAGCTATTCCCCTCCCTTCACACTGAAACAAAAGAATGGGATCGTTTTCCCCTTTTCTCTCTTGGAAATATTAGAAGTCATTACCAAAGCTTGGCTATTATAAACCCCGTGCTTAAAAGCTCCTGTTTTCTTCTTCGTGTGAATAGAATGTTGAATGCATCACATTTGCCGCTGAACAAATGCACTTGCCAGTTCTCTTAAATGCCAGCACAATTGCTTTAGCAGAGTTAATAAGGGGGGTGGTAATCTAAACAGCCTTATTTTTGTCCTTAGCGTTCACCCCAAAAGGAAATGTGTTTTTTACTAATAATAGTGCACGTGACAGAAAATACCAAGTACGTGCAACTGTCCCCATTCACTTGCCAAAATGGATAATTCACATCAGGACTTAAAAAAAGTAAAACAAAATAAATAGAAAAACACCCCAAATAAACAAATTAACCCTTCCCCTTGTACCAGCAATTCCTCTAAACCTAAAGCTTGAATCTAAATTAGTTTGCCAGTGACCAGAGGGCAAGTTAAAGGGAAGAGGAACAGAGCTTGTGATTACATTCCTTGAGGACCATGTAAGAAACCAACCTGTCTGTCACATTTTTTTCTCCAGCCAACCGTTAAGTGCACCCTGCCACTGTAAACCAGATCTGTGGAGGAAGCAGCTCATTCACACCCTAATTTATTTCTAGCCATCCATTTCTTATAGTGCCCAATACAATTCTCACAGGCTCAAACATTCAGCAGTCATAAATCCACTTTCTTCCTAAGAAATTGTGTTACTGGGCTTGAAACCAGGGAGGCTTAACTGAAATTTGTTAATAAATGTTGCAGGTTTTTCTTTTGTTTGTTTTGGTTGCTGATTTCCGAAGCTAGATGAAGTCAGTCGCACTTCCAGGGTTTTCTGTGACCACAGTGACAAGGAATGACGTCCTTTACACCCCCTTATTTCCAGTGGCTGAAGCTGGAGGTGGGGAAACAAAAGTGATTCAGTATTACACCACTCCAGGTGAAACTGAGACATGGCAATGCTGCTGCCCTGCTAGTTAAGCCCAGTATGCCTGAATCACAAAACCCCAGCATACAGCCTTCCAGGGCACTGGAAGTGAATGCCACAACTAATTCAAGTGAACAACAGGGTCCAAAATAGTTGGATTAGGGTCTACGCCTGCATCTCATTAACTACTTGCTTCATATTATCAACCACCTCTCAGAGAAAAGTCTTCTGATTAAAGTTTAACAGATAGTGTGCCCTCTGCTACATAACCAGGTCTTTCTTTGCCCAAATTCACTCCCTCAGGAGAACTGTGCCAACAGAAAATAGCAGGGGCACCCTGTGCTCGGGCTGCCTGACAGCAGCGCTGGTTGCAACGTGTTCACTGTTCACCAAGAGCCCGTTCTCACATGCCAGGACATGGTGGAACTTCTCTCAAAGGCTCTTTTCCCTTCAGGAGGAAGCATATAGACATGTTTTGGTGTTTTACTATGCACACACAGATAATCTGAAGATTTATAAAGCCTTCCGCCTGAGCAACTATAGATACCCCTGTGCAAAAGGTAAATTAATTCCTAAATAAACTCTGTGTTTAGAGGGGGACCAGGGGCTTTTAACAAGAACACCAAATCCACCCTGTTTGCTACAGGGAGCTCAGCCTGTGCCTTTTATTCACCCTTCTGGCCATAGCATCACAATGGGAAATTGTGGTCCCACACTGTGAGCGTTTTCCTCCGTGGAGCAAGGTTCTCCAAACCCTCACGAGACTCTGGTTGAATCCACTTAATATCAACCAGCATCTTAGCAGTCAGGTCCTGAAAAAATCTATTTTTGACAGCCCAGGACCTGAGAACAGATCCTCAGTGTCCTCCCTGTTCGTGCTCTTTTGGAGGCCAGCACGCTCCCCGGGCCATCCCAAGCTAACAGGAGCTGATCTGTCCTGAGCATTGGTGAGGGCTCTGCCTGCCCACCCAGGAATTTGGTGTGACAGGTTCACAGCCAGGCTCAGGCCCACTTCTCAGCTCCCCTCTGTCTGTCAGCTGCACACTGAATCCACAGTGTTTCTCTCAAAGGCTCATTTTAATTCTGCAGCAGGACCCCAAAGGCTGACCACAGCACAAGTCCAAAGCCTTTCTAGTCTCTGGTTCCTATGATATATTTATTCTCTGTAGGAACACTGCTTTCCAGTTTAATCCTCCAAGAAGAACACACTGAAATAAAGTAAGGAGTAAAGGCTTACTAAATAAAACTCTTAACCTTGTCACATTAATCTTCAATAGTAGTAACCATCATCAACCAGTGGTGGGAAAAGACCTGATCCGAATCCTTCCTCCTCTCCCTGCTTGGACAGGGGCACTCCAGGCAGTGGTCAAGCCTTCTTTTCTCTCCAGGCCACTTCAGAAACACTTGGCTGAGATTTACTGAAGACAGTTTTAAAAAAAAAACTTGTTCTACATCTTGTCCTACATCTGTCTTGCAAAGCAAGGAGCTCCAGGTTGTCTTAGCTTGGCACACTTGGATCTACTCCCTTACAGGGTTGAAAAGGACACTAGCAAACATTCAAAGGCTATGACCTGTGACAGCAACGCTCACCCTGAGATCTCTTTGGGGCATCACACACCTCACTTTGAGTGTAAAATGGGTAGAATAAACCGACACCATCTAGACTGGCTCAACACCTAGACAGAGGTAGCCTTGCAAGTGCTATCAAAATGTCATTCACTGTCCAGTAGAGAAATATCTCCCAGCTGTCACAAATGGACTGTTTTATTTATTCACCCTTTGGTGAGCTCCAACCATTACCAAAAAAAACAGGCTCATCTCCATGGATTACTAGATTTTGGGGGAGGTGGTGAGGATCTGGGATCTACAGAGCTAGGGATATGCCTATGGGCTTCTGTGCAGTGTTAACAGCTCTTCTACCAAGAGCATGGGGCACCAAAATCCTGCACTGAAAATCATGCCCCTTTCTGTGTTTGGAATGAGAAGCCTGCAGAACTGGCAGCTTTCTGGATGCCCATCTTACAGCAGCCCTGGCGCATGGATATTTCCCATGGTTGGGTAGCAATAGGGCAAGCTTGTGGCCTGCATCGTAGGAGAAGTGGTCCCTTTTAAAGTCATTCCTAAAAAAACAGACACAGGTAAAATCCTAAGCATTAGGGCCATTCCCAGCCTTGTTAGACTTATGGTAATTCTCAGCTCATGTATAATTCTAACTATCCTAATAATTTTCATTGTCAAGTGTAAAAATGCAGTATTCAAAGCCACTTTCTTATTTAAGACTGAGAGTTTGAAGCAGGGGAAGTGCTAAGAAAAACAAAACAAAACAAAACAGAAAAAAAAAATAATGCTATCTATGGCTTTTTTTTTTTTTTTTCTAGTTGCTGGGGGTTTTTTAGACTTTCATCTTTTTTCCCTTTCAAAGACTAGTCTGGTTTTTGCTGCATTTTGAAGACATTTGTTCAATGTGAAGTAGTGGCACGGCTCCCTGGGCGGAGAGCTGTCAGCAAACCCAAAGAGCTGCCATGCAAACCAGGCCCCACACGAAAACTTGCCACATGTCTTGGGGAGCTGTCTCAGGAAACAGCCAGCATTTGAGAGGAATGTTTCCTCTTTTCCCCATTTCTCTCACCATCCATATTTTTATGGGAGCCCTTTTAGCACAGTACTTATTTCTGACTCATACAAATCAGCTCCAAAGCTTGGGTAATGCCAAAAATGGGCTATTCATATTCATTCACGCTCTTGTACGCATCTCTGCTCTCATAAAATGGAACACGTGTCTGATGAGCTTATTTACTTTCTAAATGTGTGGCTAGGAAGGATAGAGAGTGTGCAAGATATAACGGTAGTAGCACTGGAATAACATCAATAAGGCATCTGCAAATAGAAACTTCCCAGTTTGCCTGACCTCTGCCAAGCTCTGTGCAGTCTGGTTATAATGGTGTGTAAGGAAGTCTTTGGTGTAGATTTTATTGTTATGCCCTTTAAAATACACAGACATGTGCTCCATTGGTTAATTCCCAAAATAACGATGCTGCTTGGTACAGAGATGACTCATTCTTAAGATGTCACTTGACTGGTTGCTGTTCACTTCCACAGGGAAGCAAATGGTTAAGGTTGTCACCTGTGCTTTCAGGTAGAGCCCCTTAGGGTCTGGGGCTGCCTGAGTATCCCCACCTGCAGCAGGCTGAGTCTGCTCTGACCCATTCTGCACACAAAACTCACAGTCAGCTCCCATACCACAGCCTCGCTGGATAATGCAACACAGAAAAAGCTGGGGGAGCAAATTGCTCCACTGCCTGGTGTACATGCGACCTACAACACCTTGCAGCACTGACAGACTATCCCAGAGCACAGGGGGAGTACTCACAGTGCTGGGCTGCAGCCAGGAGAGAGTCTCCTTGGTAAGACCACATACTCAAAGGGAAGATGCTCCCCACCTAGCTGTGGGGTATTAGGACCCCACACCTCAGCAGTGGCCTCTCTCCTGTCTTCTGCCCTGCCTGCCCCTGTGACAGGCTACAGTGCTTTGAACCGCTACAGATGCCCAAGAAGAAGGCACCTGGGAGGTGTGGCTACCTTGGTCTGTCAGTGGGGTACCACTGCCTCTGCAGTGCACTGATCAGCTGCATGCAGTAGACTGCACCATCAAATGGCAAATGGTCTTCCCTCTGTCCCTTTTATCTGTTCACTTTTCTTCCTTTCCACTGAAGTGACAGCATCATAGAAAATCCTTGTTGATTTCTTTTGAAAAAAAAACCACAAAAGCCCCAAAAAACAATACAATAAAACCAAACACATCAAGTTAGACAAACTTTCCCTTCTTCTCCCCTCTCCTCCCCTCCAGATTTCCCTTCCCTTACCTTCCCTTCCTAGGGACACAGAGCAAAAAAATTACTCAAACCCAGCTGAAGATTAGAAGCATAGGGAAAACCTGAAGAAGGAAGAGCCTGCTTTCTCTACTGCCAGGGCCTGGCAGGACGCTGATGCCCCAGAACATCCCCCAAACAGCTCAGCCTTGGGTAGGAAATCAGCCGTGTGGCAACCTCATCCTCATGCTTGCAGAACAGGAGGGCAGCCCAGCAGGTTGGTTGTGTCACAGGGTCTGGGAAATGGCATCAGTACCTGTCAATGTCTCTACTCCGATGTCTTTCATATCCCCCCCAAAAAGTCCTAGAAGTCTCCAGCATCCTCCCAACACACTGCAACCTGATTGTTAAAGTCAAGCACTATACAATACGCAGCAACTTTTGCCAGGATGTTATAAGTTGTACCATCTGTCTCTTTTATGTCTCATAAACCTCTTGGTATTAACATTTTTTCAAATAGCCTTCAAGTTTATTTCTACGTATGAGGAAAAACACTGGTATTTCCCAAAGCTATGATTTCCGGTATTGCTTTTACGTAAATCATCTTCTCCTTGCTTAAGCCAGTAAGGATTCCAGACCTAAAACATCAGGTGACACTGCAGGGCTCTCTTCACAATGTGTAATATCAAAATGTGCACAAGATAGCAGTCAACTGATTGGTCATCAGACCTTTCTCTCAAATCTCTCTTCAGTAATAAGCAAGCATCCTAGATAAGCCAATGTTTACCGAGAGATCAAGGCAGAAAATGACATCTCCTTTTTCCAAAAATAAGGAACGTGATTCCAGGTTTTGCAAGTGTGTTCTTTCCCCACGTTCCTGACATAGGGTTCCCTGTGTCACAGGGATACTTATATTTGTGCTAAAAGTATGATGGAATTAAAGAACAGGATTCTGGAGTATCCTTAGGGAAATATTTTGTAAATACATATTAAAATATGTATTTGGGGGGAGGGGAGGGGAGGGAAGGGTAGAGGGAAAGGGAGGGGAGAGGAAAAGGGAGGGGAGGAGGAGAGGAGATTTGAGGAGAGGAGAGGCAAAGAAAAAAATCAGCTCTTCAAAAGTATATTTATGAATCTCAGGGATGAGTCATCTCTGGCAGAGGAGATTTAACAGGATGCAAAGAGGGGCTGACTCCACACCGAAGCAGGGAAATCACGGTTCCTTCAGTTTGATGGCTGATTTTTTAACTAGGGTTTCCCTTACTGTCACAAAAGGACCTCTCCGTACGTGACTGACAGACAGTCCTCTTTGGTTCCATGTGGTGCACATAACATGGGGGGGTGTGAAATAACAGTGGCAGGAACCCTCTGCTACCTTGACAAGGATCCAGAAAGGCTGTTTCCATTTTTCTCTTTTTTCACCCAGAAAAATGCAGCTTCTCTGATAAACACCCTCACCTTTCTTCATCAGGCATGGGAATTCAGTATCAGACAGAGCCATCTCTAATCTCTCAAGTACCTTTCAATCTGCTTGCTACTAGGACACTAAGATTCCCCTCTGTCTCTGTGCAGATAGAATGAGCTCAACGCTACGCTTTCGGGGGTGAAGGTCAGTTCCCTGATATATCTAGACAGAAGCCTGTAATCACTTGAGCTTTTGTCCAAGTGAGAGCTGAGAACACACTGCGCTTCTTAAATCTATTTAACACAATAACTAATCTAATGGATGCCTTCTAATGGATGCTTGAAATCTGAAGGCAGGAACAAGCGTGCATACACATCAGGACGGCATCTAAAGTTTTTAGCCAATTTGCCACTTGCCTAGAATTAAAAAGAGGATGATAAGTCCAGATCTGCAAAGAGTTTAATGGGAGCTAGCAAACTCTAGGGCTGACAGGGCAGAAGGGGATGACATCTTCCCTACCTCACATAGGGTTTTCTGTCATGCTCTTAAATCTTTTGAGTCTAAATTTTAAATAATGTATTACTGTGTGCCATTTTAATGTTTGCGCACAGATTTCTGCAACAGAGCTTCAAGAATCCGTTCCAGTTAATTTTTCAATCAACAGGTAAAAGGAAGGACAAAGCATTCCCAGCTACTCTTTAAGTACATCCAGAGTTTATAACAGCACAAAGCGTCTTGTAGGAAAAGCCTTGCTTTTAATGTGGGCTCAACAAAATCTTCCAACATCTCACTCAAGACAAATTGGTAAGAGGAGTTTGCTCAATGAAGAGCAGAACAGTCTCACCTCCCTTGACGCAAGGACCCTTTCCAAGTGTGAGTCAGGAACAGCTTTTCCGTTGTTCTCAGCACTGAATGGCAGTCGTCCACCTGGCTTCCCAAAAGTCCTGGCCTAGAGTCGACACTGGAGTGTTACCTGCATGACACACTCAAAATCCTTTCAACAGGGAAGGAAGGGTAAAGCATCTTCCTAACAATACACATAACAAACATGTAGATGTAGTCGCTAACTCCACACTTGGAGTGTGAAGGAGGGTCCTCAGAGGCCCTTAAGCCTTCTCAGTTTTAGATCAAATTGCTACTTCATGGGGGTAGGAGCAGTGTCTTTCCTGCCCCAGGCACAGGTATATAACGCCATATGAATAAGCAATAAAGCAAGGCAAGAGATCAGAGAAATGTAACAGTACTCTGACACCTCAACTTTGGATTACTTACAAACTGCATCCGTCCCTGGCAAGGATGACCTAGCTCGTGATCCTGAGAGCTCAATAAATTGAGTTCCACAGGGTTCACCATGTATTGGTTTTCTGATGAAAACTTTAAAAACCAGAGGTCTTTTTGCTCTCCACAGCAGTATAGTTCTAACAGTGTTGTGTAAGCATCACGATTTCTCTTGCTGCTTTGAGCCAAGTTTCCTTCCATGCCCCCACCACGCTGTGCACAGAGATTTCCTTGGTTTGCTCTCTACTCCAGAGGAAGCTGTGTTTCCGTGATGTATTATTAAAGTGCATGTGTTGTTTGTGGCACCCTTGGTACCCTTCAGGAGGGAGACACAATCTAAATGTAAAATAGTATTACTGTGATAAATAAGGAGAATTCAAAACTCTGGCACCTTTACCATATGTATGAGATGTGCTTCGATGCTAATAGCTCTCCTCTTTTGCATGTAAAACACTAGTTTATTGTAGTTTCTTCACTGAGATCTGGAAGTACAGAAACAAAGTCTGATTTCTAAATGACTCATGTGTGCAACTGCGCCGCAGGCCTGAGAAGTTCGGTCCGCGCTCACCCAAAAAGGACTGACAGGCTCGTAGTAAAGAGTATTTAATAACGAGAAGAAATGCCTGAATTGGAAAATGATCTTACCCCACCAGTTGACAGGAAGCGTATGAGGTGTTTTGTTGATTCATAGCACACAAAATGTGAGAACTGGGGAAGACAGAGGCGCAAAACCGACGACGCTTCACTGGCATTAGCCAGGCATCTCACGGCGCAATGGGTGTAATTCCCTCCCCGGGAGAGCTCTGCGGGGACTGCCTACGAGAGCCGCCAAAAGCGAGGCCGCAATGACCCTGCTCTGCAGCACTCTTTCGAGTTAATAGGAACAGCTGGCCAGTGAAGTGTTCACTAGAAATTTAACAAGGCTCAAACAGGGAGATGCATCTGCCAATAAATCAAAAGGGAGCGCCCAGCTAAATGAGGTTTAATTTAAATTCATACCTAGGGCTGACAGATGAGAGCTTCATCGCCCTTCTGCATTGCATTAGCACACGCAGGTCTGTGCCCACGTCAGCAGCAGCTCGGGGAAGACATTTCTGAGGGGCAGCCCAGGATCTCGGGGCAAGCACGCAGCGACCGTGCAAAACTGCCCATCAGATGCCACAGCGGGGCTAGCGGGGAGAGGCAAGAGGAGGACCATTTCTCCCTAATGGCACATTTTCCAAGCCATTTGAATGCTATGAAAGCCACCTTGGCCACAAATGCTTTCAGCTCGCAGTGCCCCATTGCTGCTGCCAGCTTGGTTCCACTGCTCCCCAGCAGAGCAAGCCGACATGTGGTCACAGCTGGAGTGTACCCACAATGGGAGCTGGGGATAGCGAGGGGACAGAAGTCATCTAACATTTCTGTTTCCTTGCCTGAGGAAGCCCACACAGCCTTCTGTGCAAGGCCAGCCTTCCCGGAGCTGCCAGAATAT
>NW_010130548.1:127000-174121 GCF_000699245.1 Pterocles gutturalis | reverse complement strand
CCGGCCTCCCCGGAGCTGCCAGAATGTGGCGGGTGTGGGCGGAAGCCTCCAGAAGGTCACCTCACAGCAGGCCGAGGGTGGCCACCTCTGTCACCAACAGGGCCATATATCCTTCCTGCTTCACTGGGTGGTGTTTGGCCTGGCAGCAAGGGCTGGATCTCACCTTGAGATGCTCTCAGGCAGATTGGGTGCCTTCAGCCTCCCAGTGGATCAGGAGAGTAACGCTGAGGGCAACAGGGAGGTGTGCCGGTCGTGCTTGTGCATCGCTCTGCTCTGCCATGAGCACCGCTGACTTGTTCTCAGTGAAACGCTCAATTCTGCCGATTTGGCTCTGTAGAAAAACCGTTGTGGCTGCTCATGGGCACCTCCAGCATTTGCAGCTGCAGCAATCTCACCTCACACCACGTGCTGTAGCCAACCCCCCTTTGCGTCCAGGCCTGGTGACATGCCTGAAGTGTTCGCTAGCTGCCTGCGCTGAACGGCCTTCCTCGCACGCGCGCTGGGGGGAATCGAATGCGCTCCGTACGCGAGCAACAGTGGCATCCCCTCTGCCAGGAGCCCTCAGGGGGCAATCAATGGCAATAATCACTTTTCAGGCCATTGGGGTAATGCGAGCAACTCATCAAAATTGCACGAACAAGAACAGTAAGCGGGGTGTCGTTGCAAAAGATTAACAGCAGGGTGTTGGGGGTGGTGAGATCTGAGCACAACAGAGCAGTGGGAAGGTGGCTGCCTGTGTGCCTCCGTGATGCAGAGGCCTGGAGCCAGTGCAGGGCTGGGCAGCCCTGGGTCCCCTCCCTGCCCTCCTGTGCCCCAGCCCGCAACTGGGGAGCACTGCAGAGGTACGTGGGCAGCCCACCACACCTCAAGAGACCATTTGCACTGCCCAGTTTTGCTTGCTTTTCATCTCTGATGGCATGCAGAGCTGCTGGGGTGTTTGCTCACAATTCACAAACCAGGAGAAGGGGCTGGTTGTTCCTTCATCGGGGATGTGGAGGGACTGCGGAGGCAAAGGAGGGCGTGAAGGCAGGGAACGGAGGAAGGAGGAGCTCCAAGGTGAGTTTCTTTGGGCTGGGCTGTCACTGAATTCTGCATGGCTGCTCTCTGCATGAATCACTTTGGCTTTCTCTTCAAATTAAATTACAGATAACCAAAGCATGACACATCCTACAAAGCACACCAGGGGTACTTCTGGTGTATGCACAAATCCAAATAAATGCCTCTGTAAGGAAAACTGCTCTGTAAGAATTGTGACCATTGCCTCAGATACTCACCAACCCCCTGATTGGAAGAAACCTCAACAAACTTCTTGTTTGTAATCTCCTCCAAAAGTTTCAAATAGAAGAGACCGAAAATAGTGCACAAAATGCAAGTGGAAAGAGGAAATTGGGAATAACTGACTTATTACAGATATACTGGTATACTGGCATTCCAGTTAGCTTTCTATATACAAATACACACTTGTGTGCATGCACACGCACACGTATGCACACATAAAATATGCTAGATTCGTTTTGAAGCTTTTGACAACAGCAGCTACACTTTTTACAAGTCAGAGGCAGACATATTTCCTCCAGAAATCATCTGGTAGGAAAATATCAAAAGCAGAATGTGCTGGCTTTTAAATAAATGTGTAGGAGCAAAAGAAACTTATTTCTGTTTTAATCCAAACTGAATCATATGTCTTATGTCAAAGCTATAAAAAACAAGGAAGGTAAAAGAGGTAATTCTTGCACTCCAAACTTTTTTAAAAATCTTGTATTAAATTATTTCCCTCTCTTTACACAAAAGACACCAAAAGAAGTATGAATTCCTAGCAAGATCATTTCACCTCTTTCCTACCATTAAGAAGAAACTAAGGAGACACATCCTCTTCTGGTGTAGTCTGTTACAGCTCCTCAGGCTTCAAAGGAACTAGGACAGTTTCCAACAATGCAGGATGTGATCCTCAGATCTTAAGTAAGTGAAAACACAACCTGTCTGAAACTGTCTGGGAGAGGAAGCTTCTCCGGAGACAGCTAATAAAATACTTTCAGTGCTCTGTTAAGGAGATCAGTTGACCCCGGGTGTAAGGCTGCTGCCCTTTAGTGCCTGGTGGGAGCAGTGCAGTGGCCCCTGGCCCTTTTCCCAAGTCCCAGGGGAGCTAGCGGTTGGGCTGGCAGCAGCCACCATCTGTCCCGTTGGCCACCTCTGCTATTACGCAATGGCCCATTCTGGTCAACTGACCGGGAGGCCCTGGAGAAGGAGGACTCCCAGATGGCAGCCTGCTGCCACCACCGGTATTTATTACACTGCTCCCTCCTCAAGCCTGAGGAGCCTGGGGGAAGGACAGTGTCTAGAACTAGGCTGCATAAAGTCCTTAGGTGTGAGGAGCCTGCTTCTTCCCTCTGTTTTTCACAGAGACTTCAGATCCTGCCAGAGCAGGGGCTGTACATCAGACCTTGCTCTGCAACAGCACAGCGAGCCAGGCGGTTCTGGGAAGGACAACACACTCTGTATGCACGTGCCATCTACATGGGCTCAACGTGTATCATGCAACAGGGCAGGAGATGCTCCCTGCTCTTCCCTGACACTGAAAAGATGCTCGGGGTCTGCCTAGACAGGACAGTCAATCACCACACAGTGAGATTGGGCTAGGACACAAGGAGGATAAAAAAATCTAAAAATCTTTAAGCAAGCTGAAAAGCTTCCAGCAGCCTTGGAGTCATATTCAGATAAATGACCTTAAACACTGACGCACCAAAAGGTCAATGTCTGGTCCAGAGAGGAATTAGAGTGTGTAAATTAGGATCCTGTAGGACACATACCTCCCACTGATACTACAGACTGCTTCAGAGCACTCACAGGTGGCTGGAGGCTTCAGCAGGGAGCCACATCCATCCCAACATCATGGCACTCTGCTGCCTGTTCAGTAGTTGCAATGGAACATGAGGCAGGACCTGCAATCTCTCTCTCCTGTGCTGCAGATCAGGGTGAATCCATCCATTTCTTTTGACACAGTGTGATGGCAGATGAGAGCAACTGCCAAAGAGGGAGGTAATGTCATTTCAATGACACCGGTCGTTTTCACCTAGCCCCCTTCCCTTCTCAGAGCAGACTGAGAGCTCTTCACAGCATGGCTTCTGCCCATGGGTCCTGGGCCATGATGGGGCCTCCTAGATACAAGATCAGAAATGAATAAAATAATAAAAAACCAACAACAGTTCTTGCAGTTACCTCTTCCAGCTTCTTGCTTCTCATCCCCCTCACTGTGGGTTCTGCAGCAGCAGCAACAGGAGCAGAACTGAAGAGTGAACAGAATAATACTGTGAAATTCAGGCTATCTCTGGCAAATCTTCCCAAAACAGCCTGAAGTGGCCACATGTTTTTAGAGAAAGTGGGAGGATGTCACCCTCACTCCAAGGCCAAGACTAATTGCTGGGCTGGATCCATTAATCCCGTCTGAGCTGCACAGGTCTCCAAATCTCCTGCCTCTTTTGGGAACATTAAAATAATATCAATGTTCATCCAGTGCTGGGAAACCATTCTGTGCCTTTGCACTAATTATGCTGGCTTCTTACACTACCAAACTAGCCTTTATTAAAGTGATTTAACCAGGTTCAGAACAAATGAAAGATCATTTGGCAGACCAGAAAACCGTATAAAATCACTGCCATGAGGAGGAAGACATTTCTGAGCTGCTGTCTATGTATTTATTTTTTGCATATGAAATCAGTCATTTTGTATGCTTGATAAAATCAAGGACAATTAAACTAAATTGAGCTTTAATTTCAGACTGAGGCATAGGTCTACAGCTAAGCATTTCTTCCTGCAATGTCTGGAATTACTAACCAGCAGCACAAGCTAAACTCAAATATCAGACAAGGTAGGAACACGTTCATTGCTCGTCAAAAAGCAGACAATGATAAAAGTGTTGGAATATTTTGCATTACTCTCAGAAGAGTTCAAACAAGGTCTATATTGCAGTCTGGTATGTATTTAGGATGAGAAGCAGGAAAATAAATGTTGCAGGAGTTGGGGAGGGACAAGACAAGGTCAAGCAGAAATGACCCAGCTAATGAGGAATCCCACCATTCTGTGTGAGAGGATAAATGAGCCCCATGGATTTCATGAACAGCAACACTAGCTGTGCTCTCAGCTTCCTGCGCACTCAACATCACCTCTCTGAGCTGCACCACTGAAGATCTGTGCAGAAATGATCCTTTATTTGCAAATGCACAACTGCAACAATTATTTTTAATCCCAGTCTCAAATCCAATTTTCATATCTTGAAAAACTGAAAGCATTTTTCTCTGCTTCTTATAAAGTCATATCGGCCTGTTGTAGGGTCTGGCTTTTCTTCTCTGAGTGGTTGGTGCTTCCCTGTGCACTGACTGGACAATCGATCCTCCCTACAAAGTTACCGAGAGCAGCAGACATTATTTCCATCACACGCTAGCTCTCAGTTTGAGTCCAATTCTGAAAGGTCCCTGCTCCTGCATCTTTGATGGCAGGTCCAGGCTGGCAGGTCTGGGCTGCTTGTTAGCCTTGAACAAAGTGCTGTGCCTGGGTGATTTTGATCTTGTTCTTTCCTCCCAAATCCTCAGATGACCTATGAGAAGAACAAAGCTTTTCCAAGCTGAGCAGATGGCTTGCAAGGGGATACTTGCTCAGGAAGGGCAGGCTGTGCTAATGACTTTTCCAAAGTCCCACTGTCCTGTTGCCAACAATGTCATTTCCAAAAAGTGAATCCTGTGGCAAGACAGCAAGGAAAGGTGGTTTTAACAGCACAGCACAGCACTATCCTTGGTCAATGTGAAAAAGTTGTGAAATCTTCATGGCCATACAAACGCTGATCAAGCTGAGTTTTCTAGAGTTTCTGGATGGTCAAAGTCCTACAGAGGGGTGCAGAAGGGAGATGACTTACATTTTCTGGGAAAGCCAAGTCAGTTGAGGCTAAAGAGTCTAAAGAAATCATTTAATTACAGACCATACAGAGCCATAAAAGGATTTTGATTCCATCCAACCTCCTCTTATCACAGGAAGCTACAGAGTAGGATATTACATAGCTTAGGGGGAAAAATTAATATATCAAACTCTTTATTAAGTCCTTCTATTCCTCATTTGTGAAAAATCCATCCAGCTCACTCTCTAAGGCACAATGGCTGGCCTCTCAGCAAGTCACTATTTAAATCCTCGCTATCCAGTGACCATTGTATTACAGCAGAGGAGGTGTTAGAGGTCTTACTAGAGCTTTACAGAGCAGCTTACACAGGGAACTGTGGCTCCTACCATTTTCCCCTCATCTCTAATGAACACTCATGTCTAGAACAATAAAATCTCCTCACGGTAGTGATCACTTTGAAAGAAAAATCAGCTATTTAAGATGATTAAGATACAGCTTGGGTACAGTAAAACCTTCTAATGTCTATTTCCATGTGCCTTTGAAATGCAGACTGCTACACAGAGGCAACCAAATGTCTTAGTTTAACCTCTTACATGGTTATCAAATGAAAAGGAAGAACACTGAGAAATTCAGCAAATCAAAGGCTTTGCAAGAGGGTTCAGGGACTTCAAAACAACCTCTTCTCACACGCAATACTTGTGCGGGAGAACAGAAAGGAGGAAACAGTCCGTTCAGATCTTCAGTCAGTTTAGGACTTACTCCTATCAGTTTTTGACAGCTTCTTCTGATATAACAAAATTTTAGCTTCTTCACAGGTGTGATTTGTTACCAGTTCTGTTTACAGCACACAGTACCAAGCAAAAAACCTCCTTACCCAGAGATCAGCTTCCTGTCTCAATCTGCAATAACCAAAGTTAGCAACTCAAACTAAATCTCTTGACAGCAAGAATCTTTTTTACTATTATTAACTTTTTGAAGGAGACAGGAATGCTATTTGAATGATTAGCTGCCCAAGCACATCAGAGAATAGAATATAAATGGGATTCACTTGCAAAGTGGAGGTAGAACCAGACACATGGAATATGTCGAAGGATAGTTTAATTATGCTGGGTTTAAAGAGTGAGAAAACCATGCCAGTGAAATTTATAACCCAAGTGTCACAGAAATGTGCAACTCAATAAAGTTGTCAAAAATATTAAATTATACAGTACGCACAGATGTGGTCGAGAAATTACCCCAAGATTTGTTTAAGACACATCAAAGCGATTAACTTCAATCACATTTTGCCTGGGCTGGTATTCTCTTTCATTTTCAGCAAGTTTAGGGAATTAACAATGGTACTAGCAAACACTTATTCAGGTAAGTCGGACTGCAGTCCTCCTAGTTACAGCGTGAAGACTCAATCCCTGGATCCCACTTTACACATCATTGTATCTATCTGCCAGCATTTTGGAACACAGATCTATGTGCTAAGAAAGTTACAGCAATAGAAAACACTAGCCCTCATATCCAATTGCATGGATGTCATGAAGCTGAATTCCTGTTTATCCGGAGAAGTAGAGAAGGAACCAAGCAAAACTAGACCAGGTCTTCTGGAGGTTGAGGAGGTCCCTCTAATCCTGTTTGGAATATATCACCCCTAGAACTTAGTTCAATGATCTTCCTTTCAACAGGACTCTTCAAAGCCACCTTGTTTGTGACAGCCTTCCTTACTTCAGGTCAGGGTGGGCAGTACTCCAGAAGCACTGAATTTTATTTTAGGTATTATTGCCAATGAACAGATTTGTGACACCAATTAAAAATCGCTAAAAGATCATAATTTTGTAGCACTTTGAACTGTGATGGACAATCACAATGAGCTTGTACGGATGCTACCTTTCAGATTTCATCTGTACATGCTGCACGTGCACATGTGGCAAGTGCTGCTGTCCCTGACACTGCACAACAGCCGTTCAGTTATGTTAGAAAGTAATTGCAGTATTCTGGATGATGATTTGTTGACTGGTTAATGGCTGTCACTGAACATACTGTATATACGTTAGCTGTCCTGGTTTAATGAGGAACAGAACTCTTTAACGTTCCCCTTCTGCCATTTTTTCATTTTTAATATGCAATTAAAAAATGACAAATGCAACCCTCAAAAGGGGTTGGACTGGAAAATCTCTAGAGGTCTCTTCCAAGCTCAGCTATTCTGTGACTCTGTGAAAATATCCTGGAGCCTTTAAACAGCATTAGGGTGGTTATTAGCTCGCTGTTCCTGCACAGGTGGTGAGTCACCAACATGGCCAGTAACACAAACAGGACTGTAGTGAGTGGTTTTATCTCACGCTGCAGCAGAAATGCCTTAATTTCATTAGAAAATGTGAGTGTCAGAGCTCACTGAGTGCTATTTCAGACAGATGTCTGTTCCGTGTAACTTGTTAAAATTTCTCCTGAAAAGCAGGTATCGAAAGCTGTTATCTGTCTCCATTTCAGATGGTCCCCAGTCTTTCTGAGTCTTATTCACCACTTATTCTTTCACTGAAAGAAAATTCCACATCGCCATCAAAAAGCGCACAAGGCCAGGGTTTAGGTACGCGCAGTTTGTGCTGCTGAACAGCACTGGGGGAGCGTAGGCACCCGCTGCTGCCTGCCCTCTCCAGCCCTTGGACTAGTGTCACTTGCCACAGCAGCGGTGGTGGCACAAGTTGTGGTCTGCATCCATAAGTCTAGGTTTGGTGTTTCAGTCAGCCTGTCTGATGCATGACATCCTGCTCAAATTAAAAAAAAAAAATATCCCCCTCTTCCCTGTTGCTTCATGAGGACCACTTCTGCTAGTTAAGAAAAGACCCGTCTCCGACAATGCACACTTCAGTTTTTTGAAAGTTATCCTCTTTGTTTCTTACTAAAACTTTTGCTGTTCTGTAACTTTATGTCAACCTGATCACCCAAGTTTCATGGAGTTCATTTTCTTCTGAAGAACAAGTCTGAACAAAACCTTCCTGTCAAACAAAATTGCTGGTGACTGATTCAAGAAGGCTTGGCCAGCTTCCCATTCCCTAACCGAATACGTGCAGTCTGGTGTTGTGAGCCACCTTTAGCTGGGGTCGTAGCACTAATCACTCGCCTGAATGTCAGAATGAATCTTTCCACGAAGCTACTTCTGTCTGGGTAGCAGGGAGATGAGGGGACATGTCTGATACCATCTCTTTTAACGAACAACAGGCACTCTTTGGATGTGAATTGAGTTCCATTGTCACTTAGAATCTGTCCAGGAACTTGAAAACGAGAGTCTTAACACTTCTAGTATCTGCGCTGAGGTAATTTACACAGAGTATTGCAAGCCATTTTCAAGGCACATCTACTAAAGCTGAAAAAATACAACTTAGGAAAAGTGCAGGAAACGTTTTTCCGAATTCTACCTGCTATGAGGTAGTAGACAGTTGCCACTGAAAAGCAGATGGCGTTTGTGGATAATCTGGACACTGCATTGCCATTGCCAACCATCATTTACCCCACAGACTGCCTGGGTAGCCTTTAGTTAGCAAACAGTCCTGAGATGCTTTTTGCAGCACAAAGGACCCGGGTTTTGCAGGGAAGATCCATTCCATGACCGCATTGGGCAATTTTGAAAATTAAGTTACTAGTTCTTTTCAAGTAAAGGAAGGTGGAAACAGTTGTTTAGATGCATGGCTCTACCCGCCCATGGCTACAGCACTCACTTCATTGTGAGCTTTGTCCCGTGCCATGGTGTGTCCCTGGCAGGAGGTCCCCAGGACATACCGGACACATTTCCCTTGCAATGTCCTCCTGCAACCAGACATGGCATGACAAAGATCCTGTGTTTGGACACTGGCTAGTACATTCAGATTTGATAGACCAGCCAATGGGCTGAAAACATTCACCTTCTCGGGGGTACAGAGTGAGCTACAACCACCTATATCCTGTAAAGGCAGGCAAAGCCCACATGACTTCTAACCTCTCCAGAAAGCAGCTACGCTCAAAAACGATAGTGAGAAACTACGCTTAGCAAAGGGCAGGCAAGCCTTTCACTCTGAGGGTCTGTCGTGCTGACTCTGCCTGCTTCTACTCTGCAGGCTGGGAAACACACAACCAGGGCCACCGCAAAGAGGTGACGATCTCTCCAGCTGTCAGTCCGTTGGCTTGAGCAAAAGAGTTGGTGCCCTGGAGAGTGGGTAAAGGACTAACACCAGCTCACCCAGGGAATGAAGCTCTGATGCTTGAGGGGGAGGAATCCATAGTAAGAAATGACTCTTCGGGAAATGAGCATAATTGTGAGACATTTTGTAGTTGTAATGCCTCACGGAGAGATTTGCATTTGCATATCACACACTAACCAGTCCCTTGTGCATTATTTAAACTCTCTCCACACAGGCAACGCTCTGTCAGTTTTCATAACCCAGCTGCCTGTACAGGAATTGTTCTGTTTTCCCTCCCAAAACTCTGTGTGAAAGCAGAAATGTTCTGTGCTCACAACTGGCTTTAGGGAACGGGTGTTTTTGTCAAATCTCCACAAACTCAGAAAATATTTTGCCTACCAATTTAACAGGATCTGCTACGTAACACAGTAAATCTTGCATTTCATACTTAGCGAGAGCTGTTCGTTTCTCCTCTTTGAAGCTATGATTAGCAATTGTTCCAGGCTTTTGGTATCTGCCGCACAGTCCTCAGCAGAGACGCAGGCATACAGGCTGAACTCTTTGCTCCATCAATACGATGAGGAGTCCCAGTGTCGCAGGCTGCTATTCTCATTCCATTTCTGCAAGCATCATCATTGCTCCCTGTTCCTTCACAGTTCTGGGCCAGCATGGCCAAGCCTTAATGTGTCTATCTGTAATTTTCTGTAAAGCATCAGGAAGCCTCAGTGGCACAGCCAGACTCCAAAAGGACAACAGTTATTATACACAAATACACAGGGCTCTAGTATTTGTGCATCTACTCTGTGTCAGGGGTTTTGTGGCTCTTGTAAATTGAAGAGACACAAGAGTTACAGGAGTTAATAACTACAAGGCTACAGTTCGTAGTGACCTCCTTTTGCTTCAGACCCGTGTGCCTGCACGTTTGTTACTGATGGACTGTTGGTCCATTTCCACCAGCCAGGATGGCTCAAGTTGAGCACTTTGCCTCTCACTGGAGCTCAGCAGCCTCCCTTGCTGCCCTGGGATCAACCTGCCTTCCCTGCTGATAAAGTGGTGCCCGCCGTGTCCTGGGTTAAGCTGAGACAGAGTTAACGTTCTTCATAATAGCTAGCAAGAGGCTGTGTTTGGGGTTTGTGCTCAGAAGCAAGCTGATAAAAAGTGATGTTTACGTGGCTGCCAAGGTCTTTCAGCTTCTCTGGCTGTCTGCAGACTGGAAAGCTGGGAGGGAGCACAGCCCCAGTTACTAGCCCAGGATTTGATCTTAGGTTTGGGATTAAGACCTGAAGTGGCCAATAATCTATTCCATAACATACACGTCATGCCCAGTATATAGGTGAGGACCATCTGGAAGCTCATCCCTTTTTTTGTTCCAGATCTCTTTGGCTCCGGGTCATCTCGTTCCAGGTGGTCCCTCTCCCAAGGCCTTCCCCCCCCACCCCGATCAGCTCTCGGTCTGGGACGCTCGGACTGTTATCTCCATTCTGGGAGTGCGGTTACGGGACTCTCCCTGCTTGAGGATTGTTAGCCGGGAATGGGCTGAGCCTTGGTCATCGGGGCGGGGGGGGCAGTATCACTGTGTATCAATCATTTGTATATTTGTATAGACTATTATTTTCAATATTATTGGAGTTTAGTTATTAAATTGTTCTTATCTCAACCCACAAGTCCTTTTTTCCCTTTACCCCTTTAATTCTCTCACCCATCCTCGGGAGACGAGAGGGTGGGTGAACAGGTTATGTGGGGTTGGCTCCTAGCCAAAGGTAAACCCATCACACTCAGGGAAAAGAAAAAGGAGTGGCTTATGACCCCATCAGACCAAAGCATCTCCTTCAGACACCTGTGTCCTTCTTCTGCGAAGCCTTGAGCCCTGGTCTGGCGGAGCGAAGAGCATTACCAAGCTGGTCAAAAGCTGTGCAGTGGGGAAACACCCAAGCCCATCAGGACCCAAACGTCTCCGCTCACTTCCATGGGGTGACACTCTTGTAAGGCCATGCTGGAAATGGCCAAGCTCAGGGAGGGGGCAGTGCTGGTGGGGAAAGGCCGGATCCAGACTCTCCAGCCCTTGCGCTGCCCTGAGTTCATTATCATCCCCAGCACAATTACATGGTTAAACTGGAAGCCTCACAGGAAAAGGGAGGCGGTGAGCCTGCCCACGTGCAGCTATAGTGCTGCAGGAGCAGCAGCGTTCCTTCTCCATCCTGCCCGCTGGGGCCAGGGATTGAGGGGACACAGAGCAGGACCTTTCCTGCAGAGCCAGCAGCACAAGACCAGCCATAGGAAGGGACGGTTGGTAAAAGTTTCAAGCCATTTTTCACTTTTTCTGTCAAGCCATTTTTTACTTTCTCTGTTAGTAATGCTGGAGGGAATTGGGCTGGATAAAGATGCTGAAAGGCTTGTTTCAGATATTCGAGGAAAGGAGGGTGTGACACCAGCCTTGTCCCTCATACAGCCACGCTCCTCCTGCTGTACTGGGGAGACTGCACCAGGCAGCTCATCCCGCAGAGGAGGAGAGTCCAACCATCCTCGTTAAATGCACTTCTGAAAAATGACTTCGCTATGATACCAGAACCAAAGGAGGTTGTCTTTGCTTAATGTCTGTAAGAGAAAGCTGATGGCCAGCCGCTAGTCCAACTGGCCGGCTCAGGCTCCTCTTAGTTTGAGGGGTAAAACACCCAGCTTCGATGCAAGCAGCAAATGGTGAAAAGTGCAAAGCCAAACACAACTGCTTCAAACTTCAGCATTTGCCTGCCAGAGATTATTTTTGCAGAAAACCAGCGGGTCACTCACTCACACGGATAAGTATTACCTGGCAGCAGAATTATCATTGATTTCACACGATTGATTTCTCAGCCCAACAGTAACATACTAAATCTTTTCTTTCAAAAGAACAAACTGTCATGGCAGGAGAAAGTAAATTATTCCAGGAGCCCACTGCTTTAAAGACCAGAAAACCTTTCAGAGATGCGAGTTTTTCACTGCCTGATGATGAAGAGACTTTTTTTCTCCTTACTGCTTTCCGAGCAGTTATTTTATGGGTCTCAAACCTCCATATTGTCAAACAAGAATTCTTCATTAAAAAGATATTGCGTAAGTTTGTCTATGAACTGAACCAAAGGAGATTATCATACTAAAATACAAAATGAAAGAGCACTGACTGCCAAGCAAACTGGCAGGAGGAATTCAAACCAAGACTGTTTTTCTATTCTTATCTCACCTCATTACAAGTCAGTTTTGTTTACCCTGGAGACAGAGATGTTTCTGGTTTTGCACGCCTGCTGTGCCACTCCAAATCTGTCCCCTCATCCCCATTGCGCCAGGGCTCTCAGCAGACTTGCTTCTCTCACGGTTCACTTGAATGGAATATCGCATAGCCACATTCACAGCCCATTTCTGAGGCTTCTTTCTCTGGAGTTCAGCAGAAGAATGTTTGATGGAAGCAGCTGCCTGGAATTTATTATTTTCCCTCTCCAGTCCTGGAGTCTGCTCAGTCCTTCAGCTTAAATTAACATGTACACTGGTGAAACGTGTGTATTTCTATTGTCAGGATATGAGGCAAGAGAAATGGGGAGCACGTAATGCCCCAGCCCCACATGGCACCCTATCTGGAGCCCAATTTGCCGTACCCATGCAGCTCACCCACATGGCACCCCATCTGGAGCCCAATTTGCCCTACCCACACAGCTCGCTGACAGGGGAGGCACAGGGAGGCCAAGGGCGTACCTAACCGGGAGCTCTCTTGGCACTCCAGCACTGCACACAGGTTTATACAGCGCTGATTCACCTAAAAGGGGCTCACAAGCGTCCCCGTGCCCCTGTGCTGTGACGCAGGGACGTGGCTCACACACCTGCTGCTCCCTGTGATTTGGGGCACACGCATAGCTGAGTGCTGTCCCCAGAGCTTTCAGAGCCCAGGAACAGCGTAACTGCTAGGAAAAGACAAATGGCTTACCTGTTACTCTGCTCGTTTAGGACCTCATCCCATATGCTTTGGCTGTTGGTCCTACCTCATTGCTACAGGCACTCTGGAGAGGCTGCCTGTCCGAGCCTCCTGGCTGAAGGGGAGGTCTTCGCCCCTCACACCCGCCTTCACTTGTTCTGCTTCTGCTGGTCACCATCACCTTTACCTATGCAAAAGCCATCTCTTTTCTCGGCGTCACTGATATCTGCTCTTCTCTGATCTTTCCACTGGAGTTCCCCGTTCCAAGAGCCATCTCACCACCATTTTATCTCTTACCCTTCCACCGTGGCACACAAGGCGACACAAGTTCTGGCTGCCCTTCATGCCTTTCTTCCGCAAGACCAAACTTGCAGCATCTGTGTGGCATCCTCTGTACTTCTTGCCTGGTCTCCAGTTGCTCACATTGTAACGCACGGCTGGTTCATGGGCCATGGAAACACTCCGCATCCCCTCCCATACCCACAGACTCCCCTACCCGGGCTGCCCATGGAAGTCTGTCCTCTTCAAGGTTTTCTGTTGAAACACTTTACCTTCCTGAACGGAATTTTTTACCCTTTGGATGAAAGTTTCCCATCCCTTGATGATCAAATTAGTTCAGAAAACTCTTTGAAGTATGTTTTGATAATAACAAAATTCTGTTCTTCCAGTGTTACAATCTCGGCATTTATACAGACCTATTTAATATGACAACCTTATCGCCTCTTCACATTAGAGGAAGTTCTGAGTAGAAGAGTTAATCAAAATTTAATTTTCTAAAGTATCATAGATGAATGCTCCTGAACCCAATTTGTGTGCTTTCTGCTAGTTAAATAGACACAAAGATACTGAGGGAGGAGGAGGGAGAAAGGAGACATGAACAGTATTTCTGATTAAAAAGATTCCTGTCCTTGGAGTTGACTACAATTTGATTTTATTAAAAAATTTTTATTATTTTTACATCCAGTGTTTTCTAAGAGAAGTGCAAATGGATTGCACTTGGATTTTGAGTTTTTTTGCAACACGGGAAAAAAAATATATGTTCTCTCATCAAGTTCATTGAGTGTTTTCCACATTTTCACATCACACCAACATCACTGGAAGGTTCTCACACTCGTGCTGGCTACAACATGCTCATAACCCCCCTACTGCTGACTATGGACTGAAATAAACCAGATTAAAATGAGCCCCAACTGAGGGAAAACTGTTTTGTAACATCTCAATCAACCTCCAGTCTCAGCCCTACAGATCTCTGCACCTGAACAGAGATTTTGGCTTGTTGTAAGCTCAGAAAACACTCACCAGTGAATCAGAAAGAGTGCTAACCTATATTCCCATTGCAAACATTAACTAATTGATGCAAAGAGTATGACTTACACTTGTCTGTACATGAAATAGGGAGACGGAGTCATGAGTGAGGGAAGAGGAGGAGGCTCCTTGTGCTCACAGGATAAACACCATCACAGCTGGTAAATGCTGCTTTGATTTCTCTGTGCAAAGATGACTTACAGGGACAGTACTGCTCGATCCATCGGTCATCAAGGCCAGTATCGTACGGGGATGAGCGTACAGGCTTGGAGCAGAGCACTGCCCTCAAGGAACACGCGCGGAGTGTCAGCCAGGGGCACAGGTCTCTCTCAGTCTCACATCTGATGGTGGGACAACCTGAAAAGCAGGTAGGGAGCTGTAACAGAGGAGGCTATTCCCTAAGCACAGTTCGTAGAAATTTGACACTGGAAACAAAGGGATACAGGTGAAATCTAAGCTCTGTAGGGTTTGTGAACCTTGGAATATGCATCAGTCCCCAGGCAAGGCGAGAGCAAACCTTGTGCCACTGCACAGGAGGATGGCAGTGATCTGGCCATTCAAGGCATTCCAGCCAAATGTCACTCTCACGCACGTAACAAAGTGCTTGGCTTTAGGATTTGATTAGAGGTCCGAAGGAAAGCAATATAATATATGGAAAAAAAAACCAGCTCTTGACCAACTAATTGGATACTTTTAATGAGATTATAAATTTGATTGACCACTGCAATAATTTTGATGCTATGAAATTTACCCTCATTAAAAATATTTAACACTGCTCACAAAATGCTGATAACACAGGGGAGTAACATAAAATGATACACGTCATATAGATGGAAAAAGAATTGAGAGGAAACACTGAAGAGATGCACAGACACCTGCAGGAGAGATGCAGGAGGAACAAATTGACTTCTGCTCTCATGCTCTGTTGACTACAGATGGATCGTAGCTTGCCATGCCAATGCCTGTGTGAACAGTCTGAAGTCCTAAGACATAATTATGCATTACACATTACGCAAATATAAAGTCACACCTCTTAGGGACAAAGCTGCTATGCTGAGGAGCAGGGATCCTGAAGGAGTGAGTGCTCTGGTGAACACGTAAGCCAACACAAACTAGACAGTGCAACATGCTGGCTGGGCGCACCAACCTCCTTCCTCAGTGCATACAGAGGGGAATACTGAGCAGGGGTTAGAGAGGTTATCATACCTCCCCAGGTGTGCTCAAATACCAGATCTGGTCTGGCATTCACACTCAAACACTAGCAAATCAGAAATGATTGAGAGAAGCACCACAAGAATTGCACACATAACAAGAACATACCAGTGGTAGAGGCAGGATTTTAATTAGAAGGAAATTTCAAAAATCACGATGGACTTTTTAGTTCCTGAAAGATGCTCTCTAGACAGCCGCAACCTGAAAAAGGAAACTGCCCTATTACAAGACAAGTCCACGAGTTGGTCCGAGTAGGTGGGCTACCCAGCTTTAGGGTCATGCTGAATGATAAACTGGCAGGGAAGACCCAAGCAGAACTCTTGCACCACTTTTCACACAACTGCACATTTAGTTACTTTCTGGTTCTAGTTGCAGGAAGAACAAACTGTACTTAAAAAAGACATAATGGACCATGGCCACCACTGGGCTGGGGGACTCCTACCTGAGAAAAGCCACTGACCTCTGAAAAGTGTGGCCAGTTTTCTTGAAGGACTGAACAGCAATAACACCACAGTATCCTCATGCTTGCATTGGTACCAGGAAAGCACAGGCATCAAAAGTAAACATATCATTCGGAAAAGTATTTTAAACCATTGACTTTAATAAAATACGTAATACACAGTCTGTAGAGGAATGTACTTACATTTTCTGGAAAGTTCACTGAAATGAAATTTTAATTATATATTTAACAAATGACAAAACAGTGGATGAATCCATGCTGTACGCCAAAGAATAGACAAGGTAGGGGTTTTTAATCATCATTTTCCTGGCATGGACTCTTCTTTGCTTCAGTCTCTTGAATATGTAGTAGCAGAGAAAGGAGGTTTGCATTTCTCACACCATTAAACCCATCTGGTCCAAGTGAAATTCCATTTGTTTTCATCAGATTCTTCACTCAACCCTTCCGCAGTAGCTTTCTTTTCCAGAAAAGCAAAGGCGATTGACCTCTCTAAAAAGCTACAGGTCATAGTGCAAGAAGAGTTTGACAATCAAATGTGAATGTGGAGGTCTGAACCTGCTCAGAGTCATTACTCTCTCAAAATATCGATTTCAAGCTGAGAGTGGAAAAAAAGACACTGTCAAAATACAAGGGCTGCAACACGTTCATGGACTTGGTGGAATGCATGTGGAAGACAGCCTGCAGCACTGCAGCTCTGAAGTAAAAGGTAAACCAACAGCTAGGTCTTGTTGAAATACATGATGGGGAGGAGAAAGATGGAAATAACCTGGACACATCTTTACAAGCATGAAAAGTCCTAACCTCATGGAGAAGGTTGTAATCATCATAGACATTGCAACTGCCATGGAACTACGGAGATCGGTGACAAAATGTATGTTATGACAATTTCAATGACAAGTATAATCAGGGGGAAATTATTTATACCGAGTGAAGAAATAATTTACTGGGTGTTTCAATGCAAGATGCACAAAGGCTGCATAGGTTTTCACATCAAATTCATAAGGCTCTTTTTAGGAGATAATTTTGCAACCTTGCATAGGTGATACATCTTTTCTGTAGATAATATGCAGAAACTATGTACAGTTGAAAAAAAAGAACTCTGGTGAACGCATTTTTTTCCCCTCAAGTTTCACCATAGTATAAAAAGTAACTTATATAACTCCTTCAGATCTCTAAAACACCTACAGAATATCCCACAAAGATATGCTAGAAACACCATCTAAATGATGCTGTGTGCATTTATACAACAGGTTGAAACAACTAGAGAAGCCACCACAAAGCATAGTTGTAAAGTTTCCATACATTAAAAAAAAAAAAATGCAGGAGTTGATTTTGCTTACAAACATCAAAACTCATTTAAGCAGAAATGCATTTTGTTATAACAAATTAATGAGCTCCACTAATCAGATTGCTGAATGAATGGATGACTCACACACTAAGTAAACTATAGAAAGAGCCAATTCAATCCCTGCTTGACAAATGTACAGTAAAGTTTAAAATCTGCATTTGGTTTCCAATTAATCCCAGCTCAAAACAACTCCTCCCTTGGACAACCAGAATGCAGCTTCACAAAATTAATGTTATGAATATCTGTCAGCGCACTGTGACAAGAGCCATCAGGGCATTTCGTGCACTTTTTCATTTGGTATGAAAAAAGTCAGGCAGAGGAGGAGCACGATACCACAGGACAGCTGACCCCACCGTTGAAAATGAGGGTCCTGCTCCCTGGGACACTCCTCCAGGCGCCTAAATGGCTTATTTTTACCCTACAGTTACCTAAACCAAGAGACTTTCTGGCTGATGTGGCTCTCTTCCACTGAAACTACCTTCTCATTTACACAGGAGTTGCCTGGCATTTGTTTTGCCATTTTGTGCCTGGATCTAAGACATCATGATTAGCGCTGCTTGGTACTCTTGCATATCACAGTGATGTGATACTTTACCAATATTTCTAATGGCACCATTTAGGAGAACTAAGCCCTGTACTAGGAACGGTCTCTTAACAGAGACCTTAATACTAGAGATTTGGTGTATTCCTTATTTACAGATAAACTTAAAAAGGCAAAGCTAAAATCAGCCCACTATACATTTGGTGTATTCGGTTCAAACAGAGGGAAAACCAAACACCCAGCACGTTTCCTGTCAAAGGGATGCTATTTACAAGAAGGATTCACTTTTTTAATGTTTCAACAACAAAAACCCAGCTAATTTTGAAATTAGTGAAATCTAAGGCGGCTTAGTTTTTAACCAACACAGAGAACAAACAACATTGCTGTTTGCTGCTAAACAAGAAATACAGGGAAACTATGATCAATTACACTATGGGTGACAAATTGCAACCAGTTGAATAACAATGGTAACAAAGACCACTTCTGCTTTTTTTAAAACACAGCCTCCAAAAAGTACAGCATCCCAACGTTTTCTCAGTTCCAGATTGCTGACATTATAAATTAAAGTTGAAAAGAGATCCGTATATAAACAAGGCAGTTTTCCATTCACTTCGTTGTACTGTTCTTGTCTAAACCTTTGTAAATTTCATCTTCACATACCATAAGGTACGGTTGAATTTATCACTTACAAAACAATGTTCATTCGTATGTGGAATTTGAAAAAAAAAAAAAAAAGAAAAAAGAAAAAGAACAAACTCAAAAAACACACCCAATTATTTACAACAATTCAGATTTCTTTTCTTTCCAGCCTTCACACTTGCATTTCACCTTCTCCAGAACTGTAAACATGCTATCTGCTGAGACCAAGGCCTTATGTTATGGTACGTGGCCTTTTGGGCGGTGGGGGTGGCATGAGTTCAGTGTCAGGATCGAGGTGGTGTTTTCGTGTCTGTCCTTGAGAAGCTGCTGTACATCTGTCGATGAACTCAAAAAGCATCTCCTTCGTGACTGGATTCTGGATGCTGTTGCATACAGCTGGGAACAAAGAACATATCCTTAAATTAATAAACCAATCTGTTGTAGTCAGCACTTCAATAACTTCATCCCTGCTTTGCAAAATAAAGACCATCATTTGGCTCACAAATTCAGCCTTAAATGTGGACTTTCACAAGATGGTTTTTTCAGGAGTCGAGTATCTCTGCTTTGCCCCCGAGAGACCAAAGCAGTGTAGTGGGCCCCTGCGTCATAGGAATCTCTCTGTTTAAATCAAACAACAAGCATGTGTGTGTAGGCTTCACAGAGCAGCTATAGAAACACCAAGAACTGACATCCTATTGAGGCAAGCAACAGCAACGAAGGGCTTGTGAAATATGGCTTTAAACCACCCATCAGCTCCAAATAGCTAGAAACAAGATTGGCCCAATATTGAAAACCTCTGAATTAAGGGAACTTTTTTTTTTTCCACCATTAAGTACTATAAATACCATAAACTCACAATGCACAGTACTTTTTTTTTAAGCTGCATGTGGCAGAAAGACTGGACACCAAGCACGCGACGTGTCTAGCACACCAGACCACACGATGGAGGAAAGGCCACCGTGCTGCAGGGCGGCTAAGGCACGCGTGTACAAGCACACTTGGAGGACCGAAAATGACTCCTTAGGTCATAGTTTGTTAGCAATGGCCCACAGGTTTTTAGGGAACAAATAAAAAGGTTTACTTCTCCTAAAACAAATGAGATATTTTAAATACTTTTCTTATGCAAATTCATACTCTGCTAATTAGTCCTCCTGAGAGATTTATGGAGGTGGGAAAAAATAAAGAGTGAGAAATTAAGTAGGAATCGTATGACTATCTTGGAAGAAAGTACAAAATGATTAGAGGGTAATTTATAGCACGTAAGGATTGGCCACAGTATGGATGCAATTTCTATGTAAAACAGTCTATTGACCCCCTGAAGTACTAAACAACATTAAGACTCCTTAAAATACTGGCAATACAGCATTGTTACAAATAACGGTGACTCTTAAAAACACTCCTCTCCTTCCTCCAGAATTCCAGAACCATTCAGATCATTACTTTACAATTAATTAAACAACTTCCTAGCATTATTTTTTTATTATCTCATTTATTTTTGGTGAAAAGGTGTGTTCAAAATTTTCCTGTGTGAGACTTTAGCACTTGGAATGCTCTATGATTAGTAGTTTAGGAATAGAATTTGTGCCACAAGGCACCTGTAGCAACTTTCAAGGGCTGTTATAGCTTAATCACTCAAAAAGCCCTTCTCTTTTCAATTTGAAAAGTATCAAAGTCCAACCAAGATGGAGACAGGTGCTTATTTTATTGCTGTTTCAACCATTGGGAAAAATAAATAGTGTTTAGGAGAAAGGATCTAGAAAAGGGGACAGCGAAGTCTCAAATGGGAAAACACAACTTTTGGAGATTTTGAAAAATGATAAAAAATGAAAATTTAAAGCCAAAAGAAAACTTTCTGTTCTGAAAATTCACATGGAAAATTTGAAATATTCTTACAAACAGTTCTTCATGTAGCATTTAATTTTCTTTTACTGCTGGTTTTTAGGAAGTTCTGTAATTTTTGGCAGAAAAAAATAGTTAGGAATAACATAACTGCTCTACAAATGGAGAAAATGAGAAAAAGGGCAGCTACATATGCTCTTAAGAACAAATGAAAGAAGAATACTCCTCAAAGAAAAGTCCAAGAAAAACTAATTATTGAAACAATAAGGTGAAATAGAGAAGAGAAATTTAGGCCATGGTGACAAAGAGGAGATGTACTCATATGACTTTAGCGGCCCATTGCTCTTTCCCGACAGGACTGCTCACCCAGTATTCCAGCTACCTTCTGTGCTGGTTCCCTAAGGTGCCCATACATTTATTATCTCCTGGCAAAATGACCACATTTTGTTTATTCAAGAAAATCTACTCACTGCTCCTCAGAAATACAAGTAGAACAGTTCAGAGAAAATCTATGCATCCCCTAGTAAATAGCATGGTCTTAAATATGATTAAACTTCATTTTGGCACTTAACAAAAGTCAGTATCAACATGACTATTGTTATTCAGCCTTGCGCACTTCTATTCAAACTCTTATATTTCACCTGAAAGTAAACAACATCATTTAATGTGCAATACTTGACAAAATGTTTTTGAGTAGAAGAACATAAAAGTCTCGAAATTCTGCAGGGATATACTCCCACCTTTCATTTGTTTCCTTCTTCATTGTTTGTATGACTATTGTAGAAAATTAAGATGACATTTTCTCCAATTAATTTTCTAGCTTATCTGCCAAATAATGGTTTTGGCATTTTGAATAGAGGTGAAGTTATAATGGATTTTTTGTTCAACCAATTCAATTCACAGCGTGCCAGTTTGCATTACATCCCAACAAGCCAACACAACGCTAGGAACTGATGTCAGTTAGTTAACTGCTGCTGCAATGTTATAATAAATAACAACTTTCTTGGGTCTCACTTAGAAGGCATGCCCTGCCATCTAAAGTCTCTTTGAGCAAGTGTTTGTCGTTCTACAGACTTAGGCACTTGCTTCTGCGTTATCTGTTAAATATTGCATCAGAGTATTTGTTTAACTGACTTTCATCAAATAACCTTCAAGCAAAAGAATTCATGCTATATAAAAGCTAAACATGACATTAGCACCTGCAAGATGAGGTTAGTACAATAAGTTAGAGAAGCCAGGACTCAAACTAGACTGAGAACATAGAGTGTCTTTCCTCCTTAAACTAGAACAGAGTTAAAAAATTAAAATTTGAGACTGAAAAACTTCTTAAGCAAATTATTCTACTCACCCATGGCAGTGCTGTAGGCATTTGGAAAGCTTTTGTCTATTCTCTGTCTCATGAAGACCCAGCTGTTGTTCTCAAACTTGCACTCTATAATTTTATTGTCGTACTGTTTCAGTTCTTTTGTCACCTGTTTGGAAAAAAATAAATTGTTTGGGATAAACATACTTTAATTCACCTTTTTTTTTCTCTTTCTTTTAGGGATAAATAACAGAAGATCAAAAGCTGCCCTGCATTTTTCAGCAACATGCCTTCATCCTACACAGAAAAACTGCACAGACTGCGTCTCCATTATACATATGCTCAGCTACTCAACATTTTAAAAATACTTTTCAAATCTGCTGTCAATATACAGCAATTATATTATGCTAAAACATCAGCAGCTCTAACTGAGGGGGAAAAAAAGTCACTTCTGGCCCAAATGCAAATGGGTTTCCATGGGAATAAACTGCTTCCAGTGTAAGTGCTACTGCCAGCCCAAGTGCACGGAATGTATTATCCATGTTTCATCAACCTTCTTTGTTGAAGGTCTTGAAGCCAAATGTCAGATTTCAATACCAGAAAGAGCTTATGGAAAAATCATTCCCCTCTTGACATTATTGAGAATTTTTATTTTCTTTTTTTTTATTCATTTGTCTTTAGAAATTAAGATTGTAACTCCAAAATAACACGGGATTTCAAATCACCTGTGTTCTAAATCTCCTTCAGGCCTCTCTATTGATTCATAGATTTGTCAGAAGCCAATATCCTCAGCTATTTGTCTTTCCATTTGTCAATGCCGTGTGCTTTGGAAATGTAGTTGATATGCATTGGACTTCCTAGTTGTTTTGGCTATTTCATCCTATGCATCCTAATCTAGGATACAATGCAAAATTTTCCAGTAACCATGGTAACCCCAGAACCTTATCTAACACTTGAACAATTTTACCCATATACTTCACTTTGTTCCAAAGAGCAGAAGTATAAAGCTGTATTTAACTGCTAGCTGTGTTTAGTTTGCTGTGGTTTACCAAGGAAAAGCTCTACAAGGAAACAGAACCCTTCGGATTCAAGATCTTATGCATAAGCGCTCTCAGAAAAAGGGACTGGTTATTGCAATCTATTAGCATAATTTTTCACCTCTGTTGTCTACGTGCTCCTGAGAGGTGACACGGGAATTTACTACTGTCAGAGGGATGCAGACCTGAAAAAGGCCATAACTGTCTCCAGACAGCTTAATAGCACATGCAGTGGAAAAGCCCATTAGTTCCCAGATAAAGGCAATTAATTCATGAAAAGGTCCTGAGCACGGACTGAGTGTTCCTATACTGCATGGTACAGGACTTATACTTAATTTGATAGGCAGAATCCTCACATTTTTCTTGGTGTTTATCCTGAATACTCACTCCCGGATAGGGAGCCCTGGGATTTTACTTGTCAAGTGAACATGGCACTGTAAGACAATTTTGCTAAACCTGCTCACAACCGAGGGCTGTCCTGCTGCAGGACTGACAGAATCAGATTTCCATGTCACACATTACTCCTTCATCTGTTCCATCACCTTTAAAGAGCTTTTTTCCTAAAATCATTTAATCCTTAAGTGAAGTCTGCATCTGCTGATGCTCACTTGGATGAAACCAACCGATTGCCCACATCAGCAGCCTTTTCCTTTGAAGCATGCTCCGCACAGCACGTCACTTCTTTCCGTTCCTGTTGAAAAGCTATATACAGTCTGGATGTTTGACTGACACACATTCATAGATGTATTTATGTCCCATTAGGTGCATTCAGGAAAACACAACATCCTTTTCTAGTACACGACGGATACATAAACTCAGGAAGAAACTCTTGGCTGCGCAGTGCCTGGGGAAAGTATATGACTTTGAAAACAGCTGCCTAGCGGAAGCAGGGGCAGCAGGGGTATGACCATGTGTCTCATTTTCTGCCAAAGCAGGGAAATGTTAGAAGGATCACCTGCTAGAGACAAAAATGTATAAAACAGCAGGCAATGACTTCAACTAACCAACCATCTCATAAGGCTTCCTCATGGTTTATCATTCTTCTAGGGTTCAGACGCTCAGAATAGCAATAAATTAGATAGCAGCTTTATCTGACTGTGGCAATTAAGCAGTATTAACTATCTAGATCCTTGCTTGGCCATTCATTAGCAATCTGGAAGATAGATCTTTACACAAAATATGAACATCTGCTGAAGCACTGCCTTAAATGAATTTTCCTGTCAGAAAACCAGTGATCATAGTCTTAAACAATTGCAAGTTGTAGTGATTATTTTACAAGGGAAGAAATACAGCACCTACTGTTCCTTATACTTTGTTAAGGGACCTCAGTCTTGTAAATGTACTTATCGTAATATTAATGAACGTTTTGGGAACTGTTGGGCATTTGATCAAGACTAAAGTACTCCGAGCAAAACACAGCTTTCAGCATTAAAAATACTCTTCTACTAATGTATCCTAGTAGACTTCTAAACGGGTATTATTTATGTACAGGACTGAACAAGCCTATAGCGATCCTTGTATCCATAACTCACACCTTATATCTGCCTATCACTTGCATGCTACTTTCTGGCATTTCGGCTTTGAAGCGCAACAGGAAAATTGTCAAATTTAACTGTCGTGAATTTCCTTCCCTTTGGGAATCCATTCTGAGCTGCTCAGAGCAGTATCTTCTTGATTCTCCCTCTGCAGTACGGGGCTCATCCCTCCTTCTCCTCCTTAAGTATGGAGTATCTGAATAATGCACCATGACTTCTCTTCCTTGGAGGTACTTCTTCCAGCTACTGCTTTACAGAAATGGGAGAGTGCCTTAGGAGTGATGGCAGTTCTCAGCCAAAATGCTCATCCTCACCAGCTGCAATGCTTTTGGTACAGTGCTACCGCTTCTGCCATACAGCTGATAAAAGGCCTTGAACCAGCATCCAGCAATTTCAGGATGGAAACTTCCACCACATGAAGGACTCCATGGGTCCTCCCTTAATTAAATACTTATTCCCTAGCCTATTTTTGGACAGCCAGTCAGAATGATAAGCCCATAGGATCACATCCCAGACATGGGGCTGTCAGAGGTGGTGTGCATCAGGACAGTACCTCGGGTCTCAGCCACATCTGTGTCCTGCGGAAAGATGAGCACCAACCTGTACACTACTTTCTTTCCCAGAGGAAGGAAATTGTTCCTCTGCAGGAACACCCACTGTTCTGACTGCATTTAATCTATTTATCAGGAACCAGTCTACTTTCCCAACAGAAATCACCTGCCAAAAATATATATTAGCTTCCCCTTGGAAGCTGATTCTACATGACTGCTAGATTGCAAGATGTGATCAGAAAAAAAGTGGGCAAGAGCTGCATCCCCATTTCAGCAACAGCTCATTATCAAATTGGACAGGATATTACATAGCCAAAGAATGTCAGATGACATGAAGATGACAGCTGTCCTCCTCTCCCTGCTGAGAAGCTATCCTCTTCTTGCTGCTGCCATCATTATCTGGGCTATTCACTAGTAAAAACTTGGGTGGGTAAGCTTATTCCTTTTTCCAAGAATGACAACAGTTAAGATTCAGGAAATCTCCCATTTTCCAGTCTCTCTCCATCCCCCATTTTCTGAAAGAAATCCAAAATACATTAAAAAAAAGTGAAATATCTAACACACCTCAAATCATCTCGCCTGGCAGAGTAATGGGGCCATTTTGAGATGAATCACAACAATGTGTATATATGAAGCCACATTTTATATTAATCTAGGGCAAAATGTGAAAAAACCCCAATACATCCATCTGAAAAAGAGAAACCATTTACATTCAATGTATTTAGCTCTAGTCCTGTGAACATGCCTGCATTATCTGTGCTGACTACCAATAGCCAAGGTTTTTCTATGTATCTCCACAGTTTACATTATCATCAGACTGCTCCATCATTCTACTTGATGAGTAATTCTTTCATTTACTTGAAGCATGTAGATTTTCTGTGAAGACTTCACTCAAACATTAATCTCATCACCCTTATTCCTGAAGGAGAATGAAATTCCTGGGCAAGCCTCTACTTCACATAACAGGTATTAACAATGAGAATTTAGATTTTAAGGTAATTAAGGTCATATTCCAAAAAGCCTGTCTATAAGGGACAAGTTTAAACTTTCCAAACGCATCTACCTTCCCCATATTCAAGTTCTTTAGAAAGAAAAAAAGAGGTGAGATTTTAGATAAATGGAGACTTGACTGAAAGAAGCCTCTGTTTCCATACGCATACTTTTTTAAAGCAGTTAGAATTATTTTAGCTCAGTAAATAATCCACTTTAAAGATAAAGTGATGTTTGTAAGTAAAATCTTAACACATTCTATTTCAAATCCTTTCCATCTTTAAATGCCTTTTTGTAGCACTTTCCCTTCTATTACCAAACATTTACAGAAAGAAAATAATTCTTCAGTTCTCCTATTTCTATTGCTTCTTCCACGTCCCAAGTCATCAGCCTACTTCTAAGATCTCAGAAGAAATGATCATAATAGTAGACGCAGAAAATTGTTAACTTCCATCAGAGAACAAATGAGTAAAAGCAGCAGTTGAAATCTTATGGAATTAAAAAGATCTTTATTTCTAAATTCAGAATTTAAAAAGGAATCATAAGAGAAAGGCAAGAGAGATTCTAAATGTAACGGCTTTCTATTTTCTACGAAGAATCTGCCTTTTCTTTTTGTGGCTGGCACGTGCAATGAAGACATTCCTTTTTGATACACTCAAGTACACAAACTGTTTGGTTTCCTTTTTTACACACAAGTTTGAATGCCTGGAGGGAAGAAAAGTTTAGAGCTACCACATAAGGTCTGAAAAGTAATTCTTCCTCTCTCTGGTATCATAACTAACTTTTCTCCAGTAGGATCCATTCTCACAGCCAAAGCAAACAAACGAGTCAAAGAAGCACATCCCAAAATAAATGATCAGCTGTGTGCTCATGGGGGTGAAACCTTTTGGTTGCTTTCCAGCCTCCTACTACAGGAGAACTGGAGCCCTCACTTTCCCTAGTCTGCCATCCTGCAAATTTAAACTGCATTTTTCTAAGAACTTTCTAAAAAAATATGACATTTGTGAGCTCCTTGTCCTACGGTTATTGGAATACATTCAGACACCAATGACAGTTTAGGAATAAAACCTCTCCAGCAAAATAGCATGTCTCAAATCCTGATTTCTGCTTTACTCTCAAATGCTGTGACTGCCCACAGCTGCAAAGTACTAGAGACTTTATTTCTAAACTCTTCAACCAATGTAGAATGTCCTAGATGACAGAATTACCTGCCCCCTGGTACTATGACTCCATACCAGTAAGGGCATCATCTGAAGACCAGGGAGAAACAATCACAACAATCAGGGAATAAAAAGAACAATTATATGGGTAAGAGCGGTCAAGACTTCCTAAAGGAACAGGATGGAGACAGAAAAAACAAAGAAACAGCAGTAAACAGCTTTTGAAGATATAAAGATAAGCCACACTCAAAATGAGATTTTTTGAAGACTGAAGACTTAAAGGTGACAAGCAAACTCCAAGGACCTTCATATCAAACCAAGGCAACCAAGAGGAAAAGAGGTGTGAGAAACAGGGCTCCTGTTTATTTTGAGAATACACCTAACGTAGAGCTTTGAAGTGCATGATTTTAGTGCATGCCCAGCTTTCCAGAGGAATTTGCATATGGGCAAGGACTATCTTGGACAAACACTCTTACACGTGATTACAGATGAGGACACGAATATAAGAAATTCTAATCATTTGACTAGAACATCCTAGAGAGTCAGTGGCCATGTAGTTATTAGAGCCCCCAACATTTACAGGGCACAACGCAGCACCTAATACACATCCCAAGTTGTTTCTTCAGTGCTTCTTCCCAATTCTCAGACAGCTTGTTCAGATACTCTTAAAGAACTTTTTCCCCATTCACATCCCCATCACAAAGTTATCTCATGTTTTCCACAGTAAAACTCCTCAAAGAACAATAAAAATTGAAGAGATGGTTATTAAATGCCTGCTTGTATCATTAGTGTACACAGGACCACAAATATTAATACTGTCAACTGGAAAGTTAATCAGTTAAATAATCTGCTTCTCATTTTTGTTCAAGCCAAAACAGATTTTGCAATGTAGTTAAATATTCATGGCTTTCATGTGATTCAAGAGATTATTTTATCAAAATAATAGATTTGTCGAAAGTAAAATAAGAGCACTGGTAACCAATTCTGTCGCTAAATTAAACATACTGATTGTGTTTCCTTTTAAGTAACATATCACCCAACAAATGGTTATCAGCTTGGGTAAACACAATGCAGTTGATATGTTCATTTAACATTAAAGAAGCCTTCTAAGTGTAACTATGCCGCTTCTTGTATACATAGGAAATGGAAATGCTCCAATTTTGAGATCTCATTCCTGGAAAGGAACATTAAGAAATATAAAAATTGTAACACTTTTGTTCACACCAAATTAAGCCACAATGCTTAACATCAAGCACTGGAAAATTATGGGAAAAGCCAAAAAGAAAAATCATGTTTCAAAATTACAAGAGTGAGGCTTTTTTAAATTATGGATTTTTTGGTCATTGTTTTTGACTTCTAGTGTCTAGCACTCACAGTTCATGATTTATTCCTTTTATCAGAAAATATTTTCTCAAAGAATCTCTCATTCTTACATTTAGTCATTTCAAATATGGATACCATTTTCTGACACATAGAATGGGTTGGAGTCCTGGGGTTTTCTTGACAACTGACTGATGGAGACATCAGAAATAAAAAGCCTTCCTCTTATCAGCGACATTACGAGTTTAACAATCTTCAGTGACAGCTGGAAGTAGATTTCTTAATGTATCCTGGAAGGTCTCCTGTACACCTGACCTTGCAACACCTTCTGAACTAGCTGTAAGAAGCCAATGCTTTTCTCAGAGGAACACTGGTATCTACAACAAAGCAGGTAACTGGTAACTGCTAAGACCATGGTGTGTTTGCACAAGTGCTCTGCTCGATGATGCACCCTCTTTGAGATATTCTTCTGCGATACTTCCTCTTTCACTCAGTGGGAAAACCTGGTCAGCCACAGCAAAGCAACAAACCCTTTGAACACTTTTGGGCACTCAGGCATCTGAAGTACTCAAAGAGCAGTTGACCTTCTTGCTAGCCTTTGCTATCTCCACCGAACTCCTGAAGGAACTTTAAAGCTTCATCATCGTCAAGAATGGGAAGTAGAGATCCAAGCATCCATATACATCTTGAACAGTTAAATGAAACACAGTACCCAGTGGCTGTCCTCCTAGATTCACATCCCTTGCCCAGGCACTCCAATCATCACAGATCTGGATCAAAGAAAAAAAGATCTCTCTGTCCATCTTCTGTAACAACTGAGAAATGGAAGAATTCTGTGCTGAGGACCCATGAACCCGACATATCTCCACTGCAATGAGTTCTTCAATAAAGTCGTATTTATAATTCTGACCCTCAGCATGTGTTGATGGAAGAGGAAGAAACTCTAGGGGATGGGGGAACTGCAGTGAACACCCAGGGCAGTAAGAGAGCAGAAACAGCTCTCAAAGCAAGCATCAGTGTGAACTTACTGTAGAGAGGATGTGTATTTGGTGCAAACAGAGCTTCACCTGCTCTGCACCTCATGCATTTGCAGGAAAAGGTAAAAAAAACATTTCACTGCAAGTACCTGGGGTAACTTTGCAAAGGCCAGAGACAGCCACCTTGGATTTGTCACACCAAGAATAACTGTGCCACTAATAATCCTTGGGATTAGTACTGAAATCTGAGGTTGCTCGTCAAGGTACCAAAGAGAAACAGGCAGATGCAAGCAAAGTAGTAAAACACCACAGCAAACCGCAGAACTATTTAGCAGGTTATGCAAAAACAAATACACAAAAATCCTTTCAGTGAAGGACAAGGAGTCCACTGGAGGTTTCTGAAAAAAAGCTACCCCCCACCAGGAAGGCATGCAACTGTACAGGAGGGGAAGACAGAGCAAGGATATACAGTGGAAGCTGATAGAAAAAGCTGCAATCATAACACAGAAATTATTCTGGGAGGAAACATTTCACCCGTAGCCTGATATATTTAGAGGACTGTATTTCTGCCTGACATGAGCTAGCTCATGAAAGCCAGTCTTCATGCTCATTGGTGTTTTATTCACCCAGACGGCTTCTGCAAAAGGGAGCCAGCCCCAACCTGACAGCACTGCATGCCAAGACACAAAGATCCAGGAGACAAGAGTTATGCACTGACAGTAAAGAATATACTTTGAGAACATCACTTAGCTCATTCATAAGTTATGAATTTCATAAGGCTTATTATTCTCAGTTTGCAAATGGGGAAACGGAGAGAGATGGTTTGTGGTCACACAACAGGGAAAGCATTTACCCCCTCCCCCCCCATTAGGTTCTCTAAACCCAACCTTAATTACCCCTCAGGTACTTACACTCAAGCTACCAAGAAATCTTGCGACACAGGGCAGCTGAGATCTCTTTAATAATTTATTGGTAGAAATCCAGACAAACCTTCCAGAGACAAAGCAATGCTATTGCTATTTTACAACCTTTGGCAATGCTGTTTCTATACCGCAAAATAAATGAAGGATAACTTAGACGACTGTGGCAGAACAGGATGAAGAGTTTTTGACATTTTCTGCCTTTCACATGTTGGACTTCACCTCTATAACGATGGCTCTCCTGACAAATGTTTGTGTTTATCACACGTAGATTTTACAGTGTACTTTCTCCTATGACTGTTTTTCTTTGTACCCAAGCTACTGCTACTGTAGGAGTCTAAATTAATTAATCTCATTTTATCTGTACTTCTAACACCCTACAAGGGGTTCTGTCGCTTGCTGTCACATCGCTGGGGGTGGGTCACAGGGAAACTCCCTGGGGACGGGCTACCAGGAGCTTCCCAGCAGCCCTTCTGTGTTGTCTAAGGAAAAACTACAAGTCAGATGGTATCTGAAGGCTATTCACACGGGCCCCAGCTCTACGAACTCTGATCCTTGCAAGTTCTATACCTCTGAGCAGCTTCTTAAGATCAATTAGCCCGCGCTAGCGTTATCAGGATTGGGCCCTAAATCTAACTGTAGTCAGTGCCTATCTGCCTTCTGAAATGTTCTCAGAAACCGTGGTTTTATTCTCTTGCAGAAAAACGTCAAATGATACCAGAATAAGCCAAAAGAAATACAAACTAGAATCCAAAGTAGAAAGTAATTGCAAGCGAGTCTTTAAAACCCATTTTTCCTTGTAACAACACACCGTTTTCAAATTACAGCCATTATGAATCACATTCTTTTCTTCCATTTAGATCCCAAACAGCCAGGTTTATACGGTTTTTTTCCCCATAAATCAAAATTCACCACTGTGAACAACTGTGTTAACACCACAAAGAAATTTGTTTGCTTTGTTAAACTGAGCTTCAAAAGCACAAATTGGATATACATTTTGATGGCAAGTAATGCCTCTTTGTATATCCATTCAAAATGTTTACTTTATTACAGCTTATTATAAAAGTACTGTCTGCAATGCAGCAGCATGACTGTTCAGTTTCCAGGCCACAATTTTATGATAATCGTATGTAATATATTCATATGTCTACTCCACTGCCTAACAAAGCCCAAACTGGTTTGTTAGCAGCTCTGCTTTCCCCATGGTTCATATTTCTTTGCCTCAAAACATTACCGAGTAACAACATTAAGAAAGATATAATCAAAATTTTACTTCGTATTCTTCACTATAGCAGGCAAACAAAGAAACGTGTAACATTGGAAGCTGAATTTGGCATACTGACTTTATCAATACTGGTATCTAAGGGATATGTAAATTACTAAACGTGCTATGCACGCATTATTAGAAAGCTGGTGGGTAGGGAGCAAATTTATAAATTTATAAATCTTGAGCTTTTACAGAGAGTATGTGTGCATAAACTAAGACCAGAACTAAGCGAACTTGCTTCTAATCTCCTATATTTAAGATGCGGTTCAGTTTTTGCCTAGAAAAAATAGTATTATTTTTTTTCTTCATACATTCCAGAGGCAATTCCTAGTTACTCATAAATCTGATAATAAATCATAGGGAGGCTTAGGAGACTTGCAGGAAACAAAACTTCAGACAATCCATGCCCACTTCACTAGACTGAACGGTTTGTCATCAACCAAGCCACCTACAAACCAAAGGGTCAAGCCAGGGAGAGGAGAGCTCAGTCTTGCTCGTCGTAGCTTTTCTACGGTCTGTGTAATAGTCTTTTTAAAACACTGCCAGATCTTGAAATCGCACAAGCCTCTTACAGCAGAATAACATCTGATTTTTTAAATAAAACGTTCAGGTTTTGTATTTGTATTATATAAGAAAGCAAGAACTTTGAACTTTCAAATACAGGATGACAAAAAAAAATCCAGCTACAACAATTTTTAAAACCTCAACATTTTGAAGGGGCATTCTTACACCTGGTCACTGAGATGGGAGTTTCCAACCCTGCCGACTCAACATCCATTTTTGTAGCTAATGACACAGGATGAGTTTCAGGTGACTGCCAGAACCGCTTAAGGAGCTGATAAATGCCTTGATGAAACACTGCAATAATATAAAACAAAAAGCCAAGAAGAGCCAAACAACAACAACAAAAGAAATCTCCTCATCAGCGCTATAAAATCCAAATAAGCTGCAAAAAGCCACGCTAGGTGTTTTTCATTGTATTTTCTATCCTTCTAAGATTTCAATTAGAAGGAAAATAATTTTTTTTCCATTACTGATAATACATCACAACAAGATTAATGGCTGCTGACTTAACACAGACTTTCAAAAATTAGCTTTGATCAAAGCAACTGATGTAGTGAAAGTCAGCTGCCCCAACTCACTTCTCAGCTGCCTTTATAGCATTGAGCTGGCTTGAACTCCCTCCCTTTCTTGAATACTTTGCCTTAAACTTCAAAGCCTAACCGGCTTTGAGGTTTAAATCACAGAAAGCTTTTTTCCTCCTTCTTCAAAAGCAATTAAAGACATTCAGTATAATCTGACCTATAATCTAAAATCTAAGCATGCAGGTCTTCTTGATCATTGTGGGGTTGCAGAATGGAAGGGGCTAGATAGGGAAGTTAATCGTGGCTCAGACACTGCCAGTGGTCTCATGGTGCCTGCCAGCTGATGAGGTCAGTCCTCTAAAAGAAAGGTAAGCAAGGGCTAATCTATCAATGGCACAAATTTGTCAGTAAATGAGGCTACAGAGGGGTTCCTACTGCTTCACCTTTCACTGCAAGCCCCTCCTTCCCTTCCATTCTTTGTTATTAATGAATCTGCCGAGTTGGGAAGCCAGATTTCCCAGGACACCACAGTTATGAACGTGGGTTGGGGCAACAGACTGCAGAAATCACGAGGCAGAGGAATGGACAGTATTAAAGGATTTGGAAGAGTCACAACTGGCTTCTGAGGATTTTATGGATTTTGCCAGGTGTGGTCCAAGAAAGCTATAAACTTGGTCTATTTGGGCAGCAGTTTTTCTAGGCAAATCGATAAGGATTTTATCCAAGTTCCTGTTTTACTATCAACTAAACGGGATTGCAACTTTGAATGGTGAATGCTGACAACAGGAGATAATTAATGGTTTGATAGTTGGTCCTGCCAAAGCCCTGAAAGACAGGAAATTTGTGAAAGCCCACTGTGCATGAGCACGCTTTTCATGGCTTTGCTCATACACTTTGTCATTGTATGGTAGATCAATAACAAAATAAGCAAGAGACAATATTTAGTCTTCATTCTTATTTCACAAAATGATTTCACCCACTTAGCCTGCAAGAGCTAAGTGTATTTTTATACATGAAACCAACTTCACCAGTTTGCTTTAGACAAGAGTTTTATGTACATAATTTACAGTTGAAAAGCCCCAGGTAGAAGGGAGTTGATTTATCAGGCAAGAGTGCACACAGTGGGGAAATCCATGAACTGAAACAGAAACCCTTGGCTTGTAGTTTCCTGCTATAACTACTGGCACTAATTACAGATTTTCTCCTTAAAGTTCTGAATGAAATATTAACAAGCCAGTAATTAAGTAATTCAAGGTCTGTTTGCTTTAGTGTTAGCTTCAGTATTGGAAGTCTAAAACCTCTGACTCGCTGATCTATAAATGTCCTTCTAAATTATTCAGAGGTGTCCTTTGTTTTCCTTCCATTGAAGTTAAGTTACTCTGAAACCTCTTTCTATGCACTAATGGCATCCAAAGCCTAACAGGTGGAATGTAATGATGTAGGAAAACACACCAACTGTATCTTGCATTATTGTATAAAAGAGCAAAACCATTATTGTCTCTAATTCAGCTTTTGCATATTCATTTACATTGCTTCTACTACAGAACAGCCTCTTCTGTACATCCCACACAGGTTTCTTCAGATGTTGTGTTTGTATAAAATAAATGTTACAACACTTAATCTGCAGCTGCAATGGTCAGCAATCAAGCGTGGCTAACCATGACCCACTAATGAAATGAAGCAGAAGCTGGGTTGCACTTGTCTGTATTACTATTAAATTACAACTGGGTAGGTTAACATACGACACTAATCGAGCACTTCGTGTGTGGTGCAGCATTAATACTTAGGCAATGGGCAGCTCCCGAAGCCGGGAAGACCATGGTCGATATTAACCACCTCTGGAAGACCGCCTGAGTCCGAGCAGACTGAGCAGCTGGATCAGGACTCTTCACAGCACTATTTTGCTATAGCCTCATTCCCTCCCAGTTAGAGTACTGTCAGGGTCTTGGCTGACCCAGTGAAAGCAAGCCCATGGACGACCTCTGCAGACCTGAAGCGAGAGACCTGTGCTCCAGCAGAACCCAGGTGTTTCCTTCCCTTCTGTACCAGTGCTGACTTCTCTGCTTCATGCATGAAAAATAGAAGAAAATCTCACATCAATGGCTGTACAGAATCCAGCACGGCATCTCATGAATCTACTGAGAACATACTCAAATATTTTTTATTCCAACGCATTAAGCTAAAATCAATAGATTCATTCACCGAAACAGATTTCATACTTCAGCTAATCAAGGGAAAGTAACATTTTTCTGAAAAGAAGTGACATTTCATTACAGCATTCGGTTATAAAGTCACTGGCAGAAATTTTTCTGTATACCAATTAAACAGTAGCTCACTGAAGTTAGTAACATAAAAACCAATATTGCATATTTACAGTTTCCTCCACAGTAAAAGAAAACAACTACAGTTCTCAGCAATACAAAGAAATTGCCTGCACAATGGTTCCAACAATGCTACCCCATCTCTGATCTTTCCTTTTCAAATCTTTCTACACTATTTTCCCCAAACATATAACATGCTATTTTCTCTACAATCAACCTTTTTTTCTTTCGGAGAGAAGCAGAAGTGGCATTTTGAAAACTTCAATTTGCTGAAATATAATAGCACCACTGAGCTCTGTTGTTCTTCACTTTTATTCTCACTTTACTCTAGAAACATAAAACTGCAGTGGTTTTACTATTGTCAAACAAAAAGTAAATAAATAATGGTTTTGTTGACTATTACATAACAAGATACTGCATCACTATTATTTAGCTGAGTTTTAGTATATATTTCTCTTTCAAAAGTGAAATTTTACAAATACTATAATCATTCTGGACTACTGCCAAGCAGAAGTATCTGTGACCCTTGCAATGAAAATTGTGAAAGCCAATTTGATGAAAAAAATCATTTAATTAAGTACTTCACTGTAAATCATACAAATAGAGGAACGAATTAAGAATGCAAAAAGAAATAATCTTACACGATTTTCTGTCTACGTACAGCTTCACCTTCCCCTAGGATTACTGCTTTCTAGGTATCCCTGCTGGAAAAAAACGGATCTCTCCAAATCTCTTAGCAGTAGCTGAAGTGACATTTAAGCCACAATACTTGTCTGTGGGGAACACTGGAAATACTCGCTCGTAGTGAAAATAGCTGTTAAAACAGTAAGAATTTGGTTATACGCCAGCCTTTAATTTCATACTTGGAAAAGTCCAAAGAGACAAGCAAGATGAGTATTCACACCATTACTTTAAGTACTTAGAATTTAGGAGCCAGTTTCAGCATGTAATCGGCACCTCCAGAATGCAATCTCAAAGACCCGGTGAGGGAACTGTCAGGCACTTTTCTTAGAGATTCCCAGATTCACCCTCGGATTCAACTGTTTTCCACTGTCTACACAGGGAGCCTGTGGGGCGGCTGAAATCAGTTTGTGTGACCATCCTGGCTTTATAGGTATTATAATTAGACAGGATATTATCCACAACCCCTTTTCCTTTGTAAGGTGATATCCTGCATAATTATCTCATTTGCTATTTCTTCTGCCTTCTGTGTTATTATTCGTAGGCCTATTCTTTTTCATTTATCTAAATTTAATCTGCATTTGCCTTTTACTAGCCCTAAACCAGCACACTACCTCTCAATACGATCATTTTTGCCATCAACTGTTTTTCTTCAATCTTATCAGTATCTGACATTTAAAATATTTCTCATTCATGACGTTCACTATGGGTTTTATATATATTATAAAGAAAGGTCTCAGAAACAATTTCCCAGTCAAAGAATTTCCCTGTTATACCATCTCTCACCCTTTGCAACTTCAACATCTTGATTTATTCATGAGTAATTTATTTTAAAGACATTATCATCTGCATTTCGCAAAGGTACTACAAGTTCAACCTCATTTGTTCACAGTTTAGACTCAAAATAACTCACCTCTAAAAAGCTTAACAAATTTAGATATATACTCTGCCTATAAACTGTCTACAACAATTTGCTTTCTCCTCCCCTCTCATGCCTCATCCTGACTGATGTTCTCATGATAACTGAAAAAAATAAACAATTAAGAAACAGTTTTAAAAAGACCTAAAAGACTTTGCCCAAATACCTTTCAATTGTCTCATTTGATTAGAATAACTTTCTAATAGGGTCCAATTTTTATAATTTTATTTAGAAACTTTTTTTAGTATCTACTCTTTCTCTTTGACCGTAATCCACTCTACTTGCCTTTGTTTCACTTGCTTACATTACCAACAAAAGCCTCTACTGCAGAAAGTCAAAGAGCTGATTTCAAAAACCAGAACAGATTAAAAAATAACAATTTACGATAACAAATTAAAAAAATTCTGAAGGAAACAACAGACACACAAATTTAGGACACTACTTTCTCTCAGAAGACATTTATTTATAATGAGTTTCCTAGATTGCCTAGAACTCTGTGAAGCTCGAGCACACCGCTATACTGTTGGAGTATTGCATTCTAGCCAAAAGAAAATGCAAATGCAATTGCATTTATGGAAACTCCACGTGGGGATGTCTATATCAAAGGAAAAAAACCAGTCCTTGCTGCAACTCAGTCAAGCACAGGAGCTCGCCCCATGAACAGCTGTTGTCATCAAGGTATCCTCAATTACTCAGAACAAATTACATTCTCTACATGCTGAGGCACACCCAAACCAGGTCTGACAACGCAGTTATAGCACGGGAACAGCTGCAGCAAGAAATTACCATGTTCAAGAGCTTAAAATCATCATGGACAAATCATCCCCTTCTGCAAGGTGATTTTTGTAAAACATAAGGAAGCAAAACAGGAGATGGTGCCAGTCCCAAATCACCCACGTACAGGAGCCAGAACACTCTCCAACACTGAAGCCCGCGAAAGAACAATGCGACAGCAGCAAACAGCAAAGACAATAGCAAGCCACAGCCTGCACTACAGCATGAGAAATCTGGCAGATTTACAATGACCTGATCAGTTATTCCACTGTGACAAGTTGGAGGGCTCAATGCAATGCAGATGAGAAGTATCTGCAATATCTACGCTCATTTATCGCTAAAACAAACCTCTCATTCCCAGTATCCAATTTTTAGTTGGTAGTGAGCAATAACTTTATAGTTCAGAGACACAGCTTAACCCTTTTGTTTTGCCATCTCTCCAGTATGAAAAAGAAACTATTTGTCTATTAATATGTTAATTTTAATGAGACATAATCTGCATGTCCTAATGCTCACATTTATCATAGTATGTTTTCCTACCGCTGGGCATAGGAAAGCTACGGTAAACACAATCTGATTATCACTCTGAAAATTCAGTTTTCTGTATGACTATACTTCTCAGAATAGTATCTGTATGGGGTCAACAGTGAGTCTTTGGAAAATTACCAGGAAGGTAAGAAAGCAAATGAATTCAAGAGGAAGGAATGCTGAGACAAAAAAAAAGAAAATAATGAAAACTAAAGTCTGATGGTACATAGATTAGCTGGTTTCAAGTCTCATTATTTATCAAATTAAACAAAACAGAGAAGCCCAAATTAGGCATCCCTAACACGATAAAAAATTTGCTGGTTGGCTTGATCTCGTAAGTATTTTGACAAAACTACTCCAACCAAAAGAACTGAAGAAGAAAATATGAACGGTCTTAGGGATTGATTTTGGAGGCTTTTCCTAAGGGCCACCATAGGTCTGTGAGTGTCGCTGCTGGAACCAGGGCCACACACAAGACTGGAGGAGAAGGGATGGTATCGGTGTTAGACACACGACCATGTCTGCCCAGCACATGTGCAAGTTCTGTTTCGGCAGTACTCAGGTGTCCCATGCTGTACACCCTTACGCATTCGTCTTCCCTTACTAATATCCATTATGCACAACAGTCACACCCAATTTCACACATTTACAAAGTCTCCTCGGCATGTTTACATCCAACAGCTACCTGCTGGCTGCTCTTCTTCCAGCCTGTTACTCTTGAACATTGCTAATTACTTCCAAATTATTTTCTTCTTTGCTATCATTCCTTTAAAATTAGTTATATGGGTTTGAATAATCTATAAATCTAAGTTTTAGTGACATTCCTGAGAATACAAGCTTCTCTCAGTTCCAGTTACGCTCACAGATTTTTAGTTTAAGCCAAAGATGCTTTATTCTCAACATACACCACACACTCCATTAAAAAAATCCGTACTCTCTCATTACGTGAAAATAACTGCAGAATGACTTCTTCTTCTAAATAAACATTTTAACGTGAATAAAACACAGCATGTTCTTTAAAAGAGGACCATAGGACCAATTCCACCTCTTAATGGAAAAAATGTTTTTTGATATGATGAAATAAACAGCCACATATAAAGGTAAACATTTAACAAGAAAAAAAAAGAGACAGTAACAATGAAAGTCTTGAAAGCCTTGTGTAATGCAAGTTATGGTTGCAGCCACAGGAGAAGATAAGGAGGAAGAACTGCCTGGTATACTGTTAATATTATGGACTGCAATTAAGCTCTATTCAATAAGTAACAGCAGAGGCTCAGAAACTTCCAACTGTACAGTTTCCCAATAAACACAATAAATCATGCAGTTTTATATATCCTTAAGAATTAGTTATATTTCACAGTGGTGACTACTTATACTCTAGAATGTCACAGAACCACAAAAAATTCAGGTTAGAAGACAGCCAGCAATCACCCATCCAACCTCTTGCTCTAGGCTGGGTTAACTTCAAGGATGAGTCAGGTTGCTCAGGACCTCTTCAAGTTAAATTTTGAACATCTCCACAGACAGAGATTTTACAGGCTCTCCAGGCAACCTGCTGCCATGTCCAACCAACCTCACTGTGAAAAAGTTTTCCTTACATCCAACAGGAATTTTCCCCCTTCTTCTCCGTGCATCCCTAAGAAGTGTCTGGCTCTCTTTTTTCTGCAATCTCACTTTAGGGAATGGGAGATTGCAATTAGTCCTCCCTCTTCCCTTTTTGTCTAAACAAACCCGGTTTCTTTCACCTCTCCTCCTAAGCCACCCTTCATCATGACTCCTACAGGAACTGCTCCAGCGAGGTGACTTCTCTTGCACCAGGGAGCCCCAAACAGTGCACGGTTACTCCAGATGCGTCTCACAAACGCTCGAGCAGAGAATAGTGGCTTTCCTTGACCTGCTGGCTATCCTCTAGCTAACACAACCCAGAGTCTGGTTGGCCTTACCAGTGCAATGGCACATGGCTGGCTTGTGTTCAACTTGTTGCCACCAGGACCCTCAGGTGCTTTTCTGTGGAGCTGCTGTGCAGCCGGTAACGGTCCAGTAAGGCTTGTTCCATCCCTGATGCAAAACTTGCCTTTTTTTCTCTTCAACTTCACAAGGTTCCTTTGTCAGCATTTGTTTTTCTAAGTTTTTTGAGAAATGAGGTATTATCATACTGACTTTCTCTTGCTAGGACGGCTTTGTATTCCAAAGCCCAGGGAATGGAAGGCTTAAAAAACTGTAATGTATTCATTTTTACAATATTCATTAAAAGCATTTGAAGATTTTTCTTCTTAAACAGTTAATACAGAAGTAAATAGAAAACTAAAAAAACCCCCAGTAAATTAATATCTACAATCAAGTATCTATTATTTTAACCTTTCCAGAAGGCTTAATTTACCCTATGGTTAGCAAGAACAAACTTGGATTGATTTTAAAAAAACCCAAACTACTAGGAGCTGAAATAACAAAAGCTGCCCAATTAAAAAAAAAAAAAGGAAGGAAAAAAACATCATCCAAAACCAAGCACCAATTATTCTGTCTTACTGGCAGCAACAAGAGAGAACTGCAGAGGTAATCTTCCTAATTCTGTGGACTTCTATGGAACACCACATGCTTTACAAAGAGCAATTTTTTAAACTGAATTCATAGGCATAATCATGACAAAAAGCAAAATGGGGAACTATCTGATCCATCAGAACAGAGCAAATTTATAAATTATAGCTCATTAACATTTTGTTCTTGAGGGCAGCAATTGTGACAGCATACAAAATCACTGCTTCAGTTTGTGCACTGCTCGTGCAGATTTTCTGGGTGGTTTTTTTTTTTTTTCCTGTTTACATCACCAGTTCTAAGGTTAATTTTTTTTTTTTTTTAGGGTTTTTTTTTTTCCCTCCCCTCAATTTGTCTATAGAGAGCAAATATACCCACTATATATATGCTGGCATTTACTGTAATATAAATTCACACATTAAATGTATTACTATTCATTTATAGTATTGGTGTGTAACATTTCCAGGCAGGAATGAGGGCTCTGCTATTCTAGGGACTACACACACACCCAGGTAGTCAGGACATCTTGCCCTTAAGAGCTAGCAACTGCTTTTGAGACAAGCTCCAATAAAGAATGTAAAGATGTAGAGAAATGAAAGGAAGTCAAGGGACAAAGAATTAAGTCATATGCTTTTTTTCTTTCCTAATTAATTCTCAACCTAATTGTTCAAAAGTATCCTATTTTCAAAATGAGCTAAGTTTACTAACTTTAACAAACACGTAACTTGGGAATGAGCAGTGGGTGGTTTCTTGCTAGCACCTTACAACATTTTCTACCTTGCAGTTTGCTCAGTAAATTCTCTCTAGCACCTCCCTCATCTTCTTTACAAGATATAAACTGTGTGGGTAGGGCAGTTCTTTACCTCTCAGAGTTTCTGTCATTGCTGTCACAAATTCAGAATTTTGTTTTTGAACATGTTCAGATTATTATTTAGGACACAAAGTCAAAGGAAGGCACCTTGACCTTGGGACAAAAGACTGCGAGATGTGTAACCACTCCAGGTTCCATCAGGTTCACTTCAAGTCCTAGGCTGCCCTGAAAAACCTCTCGCTGCTGATAATCACCTTTATTTTTAATGTAAAACCTTCCCACATTCCAGAGGAAGGCAAACAAATCCCGCAACCCTGTGCCAGGTAACTTTTCTTATATCTCACACCATGTGAGCACCCTGAACATGAAAACTAGAATGCTGAATTGGACTCAGTCCTTTACGTGAAATCAGTGCAGAAGAAAGGAATGAGTGGAAAAGGAGAACGGGTTCAGGCACCAGAAGGCATTATCTCAGCATTGTACGACTTCCCATGAGAAGACTGTACATTGTCATCTTGTAACAATAAACATTAGGAACAAAGCTTAAATTAACACTTCATTGAGAAATTTATTTTGAAAGATTACCTGGAAATCAGCCCCACTTTTTAAGTGTTGGTGCTAAAGCTATTTCCATGTGTTGACTTCTGCATGACACACAAATATAGGTGGTTTCTACAAAAGACAAACAGACTAAGAAAGAGAAGGATCTCCTTATGCAGCTTTCTCAACAGCCCAACACGAGCAATTCCAACAATGCCCAGTGCAGCTTCCACATCTAGCAAGAGGATGTAAAAATCCTGCTGTGACATCTCACAAAACTCCATAAAACATCAGAGCCACCACCAGTTCTGTTTGGAGACTGTTAACGAGAATAAATATATATTATTAATGTTGATTACTTTACCCTAAACATATAGTTTGAACTTTAGAAGAGACAGAATACTATACAGCTTTATCCTCTGTTTGTGCGTTTTAATTCAGACTGACTGTGTTTAACGAAATGTAGGGATTCATATATCTGAGTTTATCTTCTTCTTTCACAGTCATCAAATCATATAACTATCACGGTCCTTCTCAACACTGTAAGGGTGTGTTTGTTCCTGGTGGAAGTTGGATCCAGATCTGTAGCTCTCACAAGTATTCTTCAGCTTTCAGAATAAAATTATTTCTGTCCAGCATAATCCATTTGTTCTCCTATCATTACTTTCCTAGTTTAAAATAATCTTCTCCCCTTTTTCCTTCCCTCACAGCCCATGTTAAGTCTGCTAATACGAAGATGAAATAATTCTTCTCTGACACTATCTTGCTAAGCTAACCAAGCAAGTTACCACTATATTTTTTTTAATTTGACAGGCCTCTCTCTGTTCAACCCAATGGTGTCTCTTTCGGTTTGAAATCATTTGTGTTTAATGTGAACAACCAGAATCAAACACCTACAGATAAATCTGTATTTCCTTTTTCTCAGGACCGTCTCACACCAGAGATTCTAAGGCTATATTTATCATCTTCTTCAAGCTGAAGGCATGATACCCTTATGTTTTATTCTATGGCATTTCGCATCACAAAAAATACACTAACAGCACAAAATAATAAGAAGGGGAGATAGGCAATAGAAACAAAAATCAGATTATGACTGCACCATGAAAAATGAGAAACACTTTCCTGCTGGGGGAGTGAAGGCAAAAACCTCTGTCAATACGGATGAAAGTCTAGTAAGCAAAGCGTCAAATAATTAGGGCATCAACATACTCTTACTGGCTGTCAACAGGCACAGAGGGAAAATTTTTACATGTATTTTGCTAAAAGACTGTACGGACCACATGCAGTTGTGGAGCTCTTATCAGGACAGCAACTGAGCGCGTGGGGAAAGCTGGATTAATTCTCCTCCTAAATTTGGAGCAGTCTGAAGAGTTGTACCCTAAGAAGGTGCTCCATATTTGTCCTCTGTGAAAGTCTACCCAGCTTTGGGATCACTAACTGGTCGAAGAAGTCACGGTCACTCAGGGAAGAAAAAACATGCCAGCTTCAGTCAAGAAATCAGCAACTCATCCTAGCTTAAGAAATAAGCTCTTGAAAGCAGCAGGTTCACCAGCCTATGCCTTTGCCCTCTTCTTTCAGGAAAAGATTAGTGTGGACAATGACTTCAGTAATCATCTACAGATGTTTGATACTGCTGAAGGAGTCATGAATGAGGTCTAGCCTGGTTTTCAGACATCTATTCAGCCTCTATGTCTGCACAAAGGCAAAGCAGCTGTGTTGAAGATGTTTCAGCTCTTGGGAACATTACAGTAAATTCTCTGAGGCGCTGATAAGTTGCCTGCGGATCTTAAAGTGAAGGTGAATGGATTAGTATCTGGAGGGTCTATTGGTTTTGGTGTAATATGACCAGAGAAATTATTCCGGGGTGATTACCTGCTGCAAGGCTTCTCTCTAGGCAGAACTTCACTAAGCTTTATCATGTTTTAAGTTAAAAGTGTATTTGCCAAGGGAAAATGAGGTAGTTGGGCAAATAATAGCTTAGAACCAAATTGCAGTCCTGGAGAGTAGGCTGTAGGTTTAGCTGTCTCAGCAATCGGCAATACTGTTCTCAGGTTTAATAAAATCACACCTAATGACTACTGCACTGCAGGTCAGAGCAGAGAGCTTGATTCCTTGCTAGTCCTTGACAGCAAGGCTGCTGTAACTACAGCAGTAAATTCCCCAGAAGCAAACTTAAAACTTTCAGAATCTTTCCACTGGGCTTCTACCATAGAAACAAAATACTAAGAACACATCACTATTTCCAAAAAACTCTTTTCACCATAACTGTCCTCATATTCTATTAAATTGAACAATTCTATTTTGAACAAAGTAGCATTTACTATGAAACTTTTTAATAACTACTCTTAAAATACTAAAAATGAAATAGCAGTAATTAATCTTTATTTAAATGGTAATTTAATGTGTTAAGAACCCAAAATGAAACTAGTCATTAGCTCAGTAGTAAAGACTGCCAGAAGCTTCATTACTGATTAATAATGGAGAACACAGTGTACTGAACAGTTTCCCCTAATCCCAGAAGCAACTAGGAACTGAACTGCAAAAACTTTCAATCCTAACAAATTGATTAAGCAACATAATTTTCTTTATAGTTACAATTAATGGATATAGTGTAGGAAGTTTTCATTCTACATTGATCAAATCTGTGTTTTAAAAAGAACGTGTCATACAAGTTACAAAGATTCCTTGTTCTGCAAACAGGTTAAAAACCCCGTCACATACCCTTCCTTCCATCAGGGGACTATTTTATATGCTGGGACAATGAAATTATTACTTCTAATAAACACAAAATTTCTATTATAAAATTTTTGCTTTAAAAGCATCATTGTTCATAAAAGAATACTAACAATATTTAATGTAAATAGATCTAAGGAAGTTTGTCAGTTAATTCCAGCTGATGTCAATACTTCATCTTGCTGATCAAGATTGTCACTTATCGAAACCTTTTTCATTTCATCTGGTTTCCAAAAGATATTTAATAAATACAACCACTTAAGATCCAAAGAAAGCTGCAGATCACTGAATTGCTCCGAAGTTCTTTGAATGAATGCAGTACGTAACATAGCTACTTAAATCAGAAAAGATGAAAAAAAGGGAACATTTATGGTGAAACTGTCCTACACCACCTTTGAACTGCTGCTAGAATTAAACAATATTTTAGAATAATTTCATTTAGAAACAAAATAAAATTATAAGAGAAACTACCCTATATGCAATCAATTACTTTGATATAACCTTAAAGAACAATCCACTGAAAATAAAATGAGAATTCATTACCACAGCGAGTGTGACTTTGAAATCATTCATTCATTCAGTACTCTCACCAGCTAACCAAAATAGCCATAACTTTAATGAGCCATTGAATTTACCGAAACCCACGGAATATTACTCTAGAACAAGAGCAATCACAAATGTTACACTATAACTTAAAAGTTCTGTATTATTAACTCTGTTCAAAGTAGCAACATCTATGAACTGGCGCATTATCAGAAAAGAAAAGTTCCAGGCAGATCCCTAGTCAGGAAAACACCCTTTTTCTCATTTCTTCTAATCTACCTGCCACCAGATACAGGATTCAAAAGCTCAAGGAGTGAATGTTTCACATTCCTTTTGTATAATGAAGTACAGAGATCAAACATCTGCCAAGTGCTACGACCAATACCACTGAAAGCCAGGCAGGAGGAAGAAAATCAGGTAATTTTGGTTAATCTTACCAGTTCATCTATGTCTCAGAAACATTATAAATATTTATGTATATAAATATTAATGAATTATTGCATATGAGAAAGAAAGACATAGAAAAATCATCCTAGAAGAGCCACTGGTATTTCAAAATCTTTTCCCAGACTTCCCATCTACAGTCTTCATCATCAAAGACACTGGTGCAATTATCTCCTGCACAGTTCTAGAAAATCAAAGTTGTTTGGCTTTTGGGAAGAGATACTTTGATTAGGGGTTTGTCTCTCTGCAGTTTTGTACATGTACATAAATTGAAACATGAATTTATGAGTACTAGCATGGCAGTTTATATGTTTACTGTGAATATTTCAAAGGCCTGCTAACATTCCCATTTGTCCAACTGAAAAGTGCACTAAAACGCACGGGAAGTACAGCTGTATGATAATGGTTCGCTTTAAGTAATAAATCTACACTGACAGAGAAGTGTAGTGGTTTGGTGCATTTCTTAATGCACACGTTTGGCAAGAAATGCCGTATCTTAGCAGAATACCGTCATACTTGGGATGTTTGTAAATGAACGTGAGCGGGTAATTTATATAACAAGAGAGACCAATCCATCACACAGTGTGCAAAAGCATATCTGAACCAAAAGGCTACTAAGACTCTGCCTTATTGCAGGGCCAAGTGTGGCTCACGGGTCTTTGAACTGGTGGAAAGATTAGCAACCACGTACGAAAGACCTGAAAAACTCCTGGGGAAGAATTAAAGAAACGTGCGCCAACAGTTACAAAAGACGTTTGTATATCTCCAGAGTACATACATTTCCTTTCACAGCACCAGCTCTTAATGTGAATTATTACTCCTCATTTTTCAATATGAGGATCTCTAAGAGAGTGCAACCCCATCACTCTGCACCAGTTCCTCCTGCTGTCATGCAGCCAACATCCTTCTGGAACCTCCAGGCAATCAGACAGGAGCCTCAATTAAGAAAGCTTATTGTTTTTAACTGTATGCCATTTCCCAGTTGCAGCTAATATTAAAAGCCACAGAAGAGATCATTCTGAGACAAATTTGGTTACCATTTCAGGATCACCTTTAGCATCAGAAACAGAGCAAGTCAATGGTGTGCAAATATATGCCCATATATATGCCTATAGGGCCAAAACCAAAAGTTATGATGTAGAGAGTACATCTTGTGAAATTACCTTATTCAGACATGTTTATGTAACCTACAGCAATTTAGTGTATAATAGGCTTTGCTTTTCCTAGGTAGTAAGTAAAGTTATTTTGAATACACAAATTACCTGTTCTGTGGAAAACTCAACATTTACTACACCAGCTACGTATTACCAGAAGGTCTAATAGCAGCCTACTCAAATTAAATGTATGTTGGATATTTATCAAGTGTTGTACCATATATAAGGTAAGAACAGCAAACAGGATAGAAAATGTTGAATATTGTGCCATTCCCTACCTTAAAAAAGGCAACAGAAGGGTAAAAAGAAGAACAATAGTGTTGACTGGAGATACTGAATGGTTGGATACAGGGAGCAATTAAATAGGTCAAGCTTTTGTAGCTTGGAAGATGCAAGTTTGGGGTAATGTGGAAAAGAAGATAAAGTCAGGAATAGAGAATGACTGCTCACTGTTTCTCCTGAACTAAGGCCTAGGCCGAACCAAAATGAATTATTTAGGTTTAAAAGAAATAAAATAAAACCATAACTCGCAATGACAGTACGGCTTTGTACACTGCAAATCCCTTAGGCACACTCAGGGAGGAAGGTCCAACCAAGTCCATCAAGCACGAGGATGCAGATACAACTTCCAGCAGAGAAGGTCCTGCATGCAAACTGCAGGACACCAGATGCATACTTTGTATTTATCCTG